>NC_073695.1:240127107-240260088 GCF_029784165.1 Wyeomyia smithii | reverse complement strand
TCTGGATCCACATCGAGATTTCCCGTTATTTGATTCAGAAATTCATTTCTAGATTTTTGAGTATTTGAGGTCCTGGACATAAGAATTTCTGGATTTTGAAATGCTGAGGTTGAAGATTTCATTTTTTCCATATTTTGCTTTTTGATTGTTTTATTAATGGCGATTTTAAGGCTGCAAAATTCTAGGATTTTAAAATATCTGCGATATTTATATTCCTAAGTTTCTGAACGTCTAAATGTATTTTTTGCAGGTATAACTTATTACGATTCAGGATTTCAGAAGTTCGCAACTCTCTGTTTGCGTGATATGTGGATAACTGTGTTTCTATATATCCTCATCTATAATATTATGGGTTTATCTAATATTTTATCTATAGTTTCCGGATAGCTTTTCTCTGGATTTAAAAAGCGAATTTGAAAATTACTGAAAGATTTCAACCTTTTAGCCAATGTGGTGAAGTGCGGGGCCTTCTATAAGCCCGGAAGTGCATAAAGTGTGCAGAGACTTGAACGGTGGTATCGTCTTCCATGAATTTACAATTAAAGGTCTAGAGTAAAACCTGCGTTGATCAGTGTGATACAAGTTAGGATTTATGAATGTTTTATTTCCTGATGATTCAAATTTCTAGGTCATATTGAACATCAGAATTTTTTGTGCGTATGGAAACTTTTCATATTTAAATATTGATATATTGATATAATCATATATTTAATATTCGAACAATAATATTTGTGTTTTTTTTTTTTTGGTTTTCGGATTATCGGACAATGTAATTCGAACTTGTTAAATTCTAAATTTTGTAGTATACGAACTTCGTCCTGATTTAGATATCTACATTTTTTGGAATGAAGAAGTTTGAGACTTCAGGTATTTTTCATTCTTCAAATTTCTGAATTGTTAAGCCTTTGCTTTTATATTTTTTTTATTTCAACGCATCTTAATTTCGGTAATTGAGTTCGATTTTTATCTTTTCATTTCGGATTTCGAAATTTTATACTTTGGATATTCGGATTTTTGTGATTCTGTCTGAATGTTTGAACCTGCATTTTAGGGTTTCGCTTGGATTTCTGAAATTTTGCATCTCGAATTTCCGGTTTGTGGATTCGAACATTTTGGATTCACCAATAAAATCCGGCATGTTTAACATACTGAGTATTTTCCGACTCTGTTGGACTTTGTTAGAATCAAGAGTAAAATTCTGAAAGGGTGTATGTAGGTATAGGTATTATTCAAAGCATTGTAGCTCAGAAACCTTTGGTTATATATAGAAACTGTCCGGGAATGATTGTAGGATTGTAATAAATATGCACAACTTTGTAATTTGGAATCGATTAAACGGAAATTTTGAAAAATGTTGATATCGAGAAATTTGTCTGAAACCTCTAATTTCTCCATTCTATAATTCCAAAATATTTAAAAAAACTCTTTTTTTCTAAATTTAAAAATTATAGGTGGAGACCTGTGAAAAATATTAAGTGTGCTAAGTAAATGACGTTTGCAAAGTTTTATTTAAATAAAAAATTGTCAATAATTCACGTAAGGTTATTAATTATGATTTTGCTTAAGGGCCATCCACATACCACGTGGACAGCTTTGGGGGGGTTGTTGTTGTTGAAAATAGTGCCTAATAAATATTTACTTCGCAGCATTGTATTCTTGCTTTACATCCGTTGATTTCTCCAAGTAGAATAATGTTCGAGCTATTTCGAGCAGTTCCAGAAGTTTTCTTCCTAATTACATTTTACATAGAAAGTTGTGCTACAATTCGCTCTTCCACCCAGTTTACGAGCGTTATCAAATCCATAAAGAAAATTAATTTAACAACCCTTGATGGACGGACATTTCCCCAAATAAACCCCATTAAATCGTTCCCAAGAAGCGTAACCACTCGAGTAGAAAGCATTCGCCCTCGCATCGGGGTGGTACTAGACAGTTTCGATTGAAGGGCAAATACTTTGCGCCCCGGACCGTCTTCGGAAAGCGGAAGCAGCTCGACGTGCAACACTTTACGTAACAGAGTGCCTTTCCCATTTTGCCCTAGAGCCGTTAAATGGGAGCGGGTGCAGGCACCCCCGCTCGGAGGCAGTTTGCAAAACTTTTTCGCCACTCGAATGTGCAACGAACCGCGCGCGCCAAAGTGGTTGCATTTCGAAAAGAGGAAACTATTCGTATCCTGCTGCTGAAGCTGCCTACAACGGCTACAGTAACAATAACAAAAACAAGAAGCAGCTGCTCTTCGCCCTCTCTGAGGATTTGGGATGAGAGCAGAACGCTCCCTGCGGAAGAAATCTCTACTAGAGAGAGCCGCTTCGTTCCGTCGCGGGGGTTGAAAGAGCGCCCATGCGCACTCGCCACTCTCGGGCGAAATGTTTTTCTCTTGTAATTTTTTCTCTCTGAGAATAAAACTGCAACTGCACTCTACGTACGGATTTCAGCATCCTGGGCGAAATGCTGCGTTAGTTGGACGCACTCATAGACAGGTGGCGCTAGTGGTGTTAAAATCGATTTGATTTATGCAATCAAACCAAAGGCAAAATTCAAAAATCTCCTCACACTTTCTTTCTCCACTGTTTTGAGTCGAGCAGTATCATCCCTTTCATCTTTCTGACTTTGCTTTCACCAATCTAAATCCTTTCCCCCTGATTCAGTTGTACAACAAGGAAACCGAACGAACGCAATCCTCGGGAAGAACGTTCAGTAATAAATATTTAATTAAAAACGAAGATTATCCTATTACAGGACCATCACCAGATTGACATAGAGTGTGTGATAAAATCTCGTTCACACTTCTGTGCTTCGCTACATCGCATTGCTCACTACAGCAGCTAGTCTGCAGCAGAACCGGGGAACCGCAGAGCCACACAGTCGCAAGCTGGCAGCCTGTTTATAACCCTCTAAATGGATTTTTACTGATTCTGCCTGCAGCCGCCGGGATCGATAGGCTCGCAGTCCCGGGGTGGAGCGCGCGATTCCGATTGCTGTTGAAAATATTCCACCTTTCAGCAGGCCCCGAAACTTTTTGGTTGAGTAATAAAAATAAATTAAATACAAATTGCGTCCTAGTTTGCATCCGAAAGGGATTTCGCAATAGCGAAGCTCTGACTATGCAAGCGCGGAAGCAGAAGAGGAATTAATCGATAGCAAATTTGATCTCTTATCTCGGAGGAAGCCATTAAAATCGTGCTAGTTTTCATCTGTTCGAGTCCGTTCGACAATGTAACGGCGGACGGCTTTACACCCTCGTTAATTACTGTATTTCTTTGTTAATTGTTTCTCATTTTTCTCAATGGACAGGAAAAAATCGCCTCTACCCAAGATACTCGCTAAATTCTTCGGACAACGAGGACACACCGATCCATCGGTCGATTTACGCACAGCCCTACAATTCGCAGCTGACACCACAGCTGCAGTGCAACATTCCCGTACTGGGCGGGGGACAATCGAACAGTTACAGTGCTAACAGTGGTTATCGTTCGGTGAAAGGATCGGCATCATCATCATCCTCAACACACGCGCCCCATCAGACGACTACGACACCCTCGTCGGACAACGGTTCCAGTGCGACGCTGACCGATGCCGAACTGGCCTTGGTGAGGGAAAACACGCTGCTGGTTAATAACGGTGAGTTTGAATTGGATTTTTTTTTATCCTGAGCAGATGTTAACACGGGCGAAAAATATTTATTATAACTGCAAAGCTGTGTATCGTTGTCATGAATTTACTAAACATAAAAAGACAGACAGACAGACAGACAGACAGACAGACAGACAGACAGACAGACAGACAGACAGACAGACAGACAGACAGACAGACAGACAGACAGACAGACAGACAGACAGACAGACAGACAGACAGACAGACAGACAGACAGACAGACAGACAGACAGACAGACAGACAGACAGACAGACAGACAGACAGACAGACAGACAGACAGACAGACAGACAGACAGACAGACAGACAGACAGACAGACAGACAGACAGACAGACAGACAGACAGACAGACAGACAGACAGACAGACAGACAGACAGACAGACAGACAGACAGACAGACAGACAGACAGACAGACAGACAGACAGACAGACAGACAGACAGACAGACAGACAGACAGACAGACAGACAGACAGACAGACAGACAGACAGACAGACAGACAGACAGACAGACAGACAGACAGACAGACAGACAGACAGACAGACAGACAGACAGACAGACAGACAGACAGACAGACAGACAGACAGACAGACAGACAGACAGACAGACAGACAGACAGACAGACAGACAGACAGACAGACAGACAGACAGACAGACAGACAGACAGACAGACAGACAGACAGACAGACAGACAGACAGACAGACAGACAGACAGACAGACAGACAGACAGACAGACAGACAGACAGACAGACAGACAGACAGACAGACAGACAGACAGACAGACAGACAGACAGACAGACAGACAGACAGACAGACAGACAGACAGACAGACAGACAGACAGACAGACAGACAGACAGACAGACAGACAGACAGACAGACAGACAGACAGACAGACAGACAGACAGACAGACAGACAGACAGACAGAGCTGCATTTTTAAATGTTTAGATTTCAATGACTTCGTAAAAACGCCATTAAAATAAAATAAAACCTTCGAGTAAACTCAATGTTACTTGGGTGATGTTTGTCCAATGCATATATCAAGATGGCTTTACAAAGTAATTTTTGAAGTAGAATACTTCTCTCAGGAAGTTCGGCTACATAGGGATGTGAAATGAAAATCTCAAACCGAAAAAAGTGAAAAATATGTCCAATTTCAAATGCCAATAAATCGGTTAGCATCCGATGGATTTCCTTCGTTCTTGTAGCAATAGATTGGAAAACCTTCTAAGATTCTTCCCAAAAAAAGATAATTGTAGTTTTATTATTCGCACTATTGTACTATTGAAAATAGTCAAGCCTTGTCAAAACGAAAAATTCAACCTCTGATTGGTCGTTATATGATTGCTTCCCAAGCACGGTCGACAGAATCATATACCTTGCAATTGAAAACATGATATTTGGCTTATATAAGAACCTGTTTCAGCCGAAGCCGCTCATAATAGTTCTAGACAGCGACAACAGCAGTCGTCCTTTCTTAGCAGCAGCACTAGCCCTGTGGTTGGTCACCACGTCTCAGGAGCAGCGCGGTTTTTTGCAGCCTGTGTCGCCAGACTGCCATTATTCCCCCCGTGTTGAGGCAGCATGAAGATTGCCATCAGGAAATCCGATTTTGAAAATCAAAATGCCTTTTTCAAGGCAAATAAACAAGTCATTGAAAGTTAATAATTTTTTGACAACGCAAGCAAGCATTCTGTGTTGGATCCTAGCAATTTAAATCTGTCGCGCCCGTCTAATTCACTGAATGTGGAATAGCTTCCACAGTGCATGTTGTCCGTGTATCTCAATTCCCCCACTGTTAAGGCAGCTCGAAGGTTGCGCTCAGCAACCGATTTTGAACCGCAAAATGCCTTTTCAAGGCAAATAAACAAATAATTGAAGGTTAATAATTTTCTTGCATCAGAACAAGCAGACATTCTGTGCGGGATGGAATCAAATTTTGTTGTAGTTGTCTAAATTTACTTTATTAAGTAAACCCCCCACGGTAGGGGCAGCGCAAAGGCTGCAATCAGCATAACCGACTTTGAATATGAACTGCCCTGTTAGAACGCATTCACAAAAGTAGTTAGTTCGACTATGCAGAGCTAATATGAAGTCGATTCAATCAATCAGCATGAACATGATGCAACACGCAACAGCGAGCAAACGAAATCGCTTTATGTTACAAACCGCAACAAGATAAGGGTTAAAACCGTTGCGTGTGGGAGAGCACCATCGGTGTTTATTCGCTGGATACAAAAATTATATGCGAATTGTGGAATAATTTGTCTGAAGAACATTAGGGAATGGAACAACCGAACTGAAAGGCGTGGCCTATTTAGTAGCACCCTTCGGCTATAAAAGAATGTTTCTGGAAAATCTAGCTACATTCATTAGTCGGAAGGTAAGCTGGATGGACCGTCCGGGTTGTGCCTGTGCCTGCCTTCAAATTAAACAAATCACTTGCCCTGTGGTTGGTCAGCACGTCTCAGGCCTCTGCCTGAGAACGAACGCCAACGCGAGCGATCGGGAGAGATTTTTGCCGTACATCAGCCGGCACTTCCTCTAATGGAAAAGTTGGATCATTTTGTTCAGAAGAATTTTACTCTCGGTGATATTACAAAGATGCGATTGCATTTTATCCGATATGGGATTGAACAATTGTTCTTTTGAGGACAAATAAAACACTTAATTTGAAGAGTTAATAGTTTTGGGTACCAGTAGCAGTATGGTAACAGCCTCAGCGGTAGGTGCAGTCGGTACTTCCATGAGTCGGATGTTATAAGGAAGCAAATGGAAGCGGTACGGCAGCGGCACGGGAAACAGTTCGGGTGTGCTCAGACGAGCGTCATTTTTCGTTGTTGATATTATTCCCCACATGAAACGAAGCGCTTTCGTACGATAGCGGCGGTATTAGCGGTAGATGCATTTGCCAACACTTACTCCAGTAAAGCCGTGTCTAATTTTCAATGTGAAAACACCTTTCGCGAAAAGCGGCGTGTACCGATTCGCCCGGCCGTAGGTTATTGTACAGCCGTAAGTAGAGCTGTGTAAAAGTATTCTACTTCAACCTTGCGGTCGTGGCTTTGCACACAACCCTCCTGTGATTTTTTTCAATTCTTTTATCACCAATATTTAGTGGTTGATTTGTGAGTTCGAAATCCAATTTGTGGTAATTTGTGGTTAAGTGGTTTCCGAGAAATTTTCAAAAAACTGAGTCAAGCCATCTTGAAACATGATTTTTCTTCAAATGAATCGGACAACGATGATATATACATCAATCGAAAGCTCTTAATTTGTGGTTCACGAAAATGTAATTTTAAGGTCATAATTATTAGTGTTTGTGCAGAAATTTGTGTTTCATTGTTCACGTAGTTCTACGTTTTGTTTATTTGTTGATGACGCTGCTGGCCGCTAGTGGCGTTGGCTGTTTGCGGTGTTTATCATTGCCATACTGAGCGTGCCTGTGGGGAATATGGTAAATATCTATATTTATATATCTACAGGTAGCCCAATAGGCGCAGAATGGATATGTGTAAATTTGTTGTCAAAAAGGATACCGGTAACGAAAATGTACTTTCAATGGAAAGCAATCCAATTCGACGGGTTATAATAACTCAACATGTTTTAGTGATATTAGTACAAGTCTGTAAATGTTTTGAAAGCTCTGTTTATCTTTTTTCCAAAACTGCCTAAATATTGAAAATCGGTTAAGAAATGACTGAGTTAAAAAAAAATTTATGCACTGAGGTCCAAAAAACCGTAGTTTGACCATAACTTCAGAATTTGGGGGTGTTTGGAAAATTTCTAGTATGAGCGAATATTACACTCAACAAGACCTACAACCTACGGTAGGTCACTTCAGAAGTTATAAACCGCTGTAGCACAGTGTTATAATCGAACTTAAGCAACCGTTATGTATGAAATTGCAAAACAACGAAAGTCTATTATCTCAAGTATTACACGACTTATTTGAACATAAGTAGTGTCATACGAACGAGTCATCTCTCAAACTTACAAATAACAAACTTCATAACAATTTGATATGTGGTTCAAAAGTTTTGGATAGAAAAGAAATTCAAAGACTATTCAACACTATAGCTGCTTTGATCAATATATATGGCCTCAACATGATTTAAATATGGTTTCGTTCTATTTGAATGTTCCCGGTATCGCTCGTGATTAAATTGTTCAAAATTAAGAGTCATTTCTTTTATTTCGCTATTTCTTAAACACTAACATTACGTCAAATTTCATATTTTATACTTCAATTTCAACATCAATATTTTGGAACCCAAAGAGTGAATATACCTTTATTGGATTTAAGCAGTCATGTAAATCTATTTCTACAAAAAATAAGTTTGAATGAGAAAGGCTGAGTCTGACCGCTAGGTGAATTAATTTAGGTTTTTAGAAGAAAGTTTATCGCTAACTCGTAATTTAAAGGTTTTATATCTGCAATTTTTATCAATTTATTAAATTTTCAAGAGAACGCCACTTGAGGAAAGGCAGATCTTGGCAGCTTCTTTCAGTTTTAATTTTTTCTTGATACTTATCCCAGAACACAAAAAACTAACAAAAAACTGATTATAAGGAGGGGTGTTCTACAAAAAACTCTATTTTGTCATGTCCAACGTACAGATAGAACATCGCAGTATTCAGCAAGTGTTTTGCTTTCAAAATTTTCCACAACTTTGTTGAGGGAAGCAATCTGAAAATTAGGAAAAAATATTTTCTTTGTCTGATTGTTAGCTGGATTGATCGAAAAACTTTGAACGCCACAAGTAAGACCTTGTTTTATGAAACAATTTTGCTGAAGACATTGAGTGCATAAAAACTATTTTTCACAGTCAAATCTAAAACGATTACGATTTTTCTAGTTTAGACCACTGTGCACTGTGGGATTTTCAAATAAATCTTTTCATCAATTGTTAATGTCTTGAAATATAACCCTTGGAATGTGTAGAAACTATTTAGGAAGTTATTTCATAAAATTGTGGTTGAAATACGTGCTTTACAATAACTTTTAAAATAAAGTACAAAGCGTACAAATACGGGTGTAGTAGGAGATCCGACTTGGATCATCA
This sequence comes from Wyeomyia smithii, assembly GCF_029784165.1. Lineage (NCBI taxonomy): Eukaryota > Metazoa > Arthropoda > Insecta > Diptera > Culicidae > Wyeomyia > Wyeomyia smithii. The sequence continues at coordinate 240,251,369 of NC_073695.1, read as the reverse complement.
CTGATATCAATTACCGAAAGATCTAAAAGTGCGCAAGGAGTTAATACGGTTTTGCGTGAAACATAAGAACCGCACCGCTGCTCAATGTCGGAAGTAAATAGTGTAGTGTAAGCTTATTTCTACTTTTGAGTCCGTTCTGGATTAAGTTAGGAACATACCAGGCATATTGCTTGTGCGGAGAGTACAATTCAGGTGGGTCAATTAATGAATCATAATCATTGATGGATGACACGTTTGATTTAGGGGATATTAAAGATGCAGATTCTCCGGTAACCCCCAGACGGTAAAGCTATCGCCTGCAGGGTGGAATTGTGCATAATGCTGATAAAAAGCATTAAAAACATTCAAGTATTTTCCGAGTGAATGGCATCACAGATGAAAAAAACAACAAAGATCATCGAGGTGGGTGAGGAAGAAGAGTAAGTAGCCAGATGTCTTCCCTCAGGTCTGGCAATCTAAAACCATCCGTCGTTTACAAACAGGGCTGCCAAGTATACAGATGTTTCTGTATTATACAGATTTTTTTACCACGATAAAGAAATGATACAGATAACAGAATTCGTACAGAATTTTTATTTATAATACAGATTTGTACAGAATTTTGGCAGTAGAGTTTTTTCAAGTTTCGGTTTGAAATTGTGATGTTGTATAAAGTGTTCGAACTAAAGAACTGGTCGGTCGGCCTGACAAACATTTCATCCGAACCGATCCGAGCATTAATTTTCAGTTGTTCAAATGCGTTTTCCAAATAGCCGCCAAACTGGTCGATTCGCACAAGGTAATCAAATGAGTGAAAAAGAGAGCAATAACTTTGCTTTCTTTTCTCGGTTTTCACAAGTAGTCTGACTGTTAGAAATAGGAATTTGTATTGTTGCGAGCAGGCTTTAAAATCACAATGTTTCTTTGCCCAACGTGGAATATTTGCGACTGATTGTATTTATATTGTATTTGCGTTGAGGACAACCAACGTTCTTCTTTTGCGCTTTTATTACTTCTGTTCGACTTCTGCTGGGCGTCCGGCATTTAACTGAGCGAGAAATAGCTTTTTTAATTTCTTCTGGACATTCAATATTTCGCTAAGTGGGAAAACTTTGGAACAAAAATACCTGATTCGATTGTTTTTATAGAAAAAGAACACGGTTATAGACCTGAGTTTTCCTCCAAGAATTTTACCTAACCTTTTGACGGTTTCAGGCAAGGTTTAAAGTCGGATTCCAAGCCCAGTTACCCCAAACCCTAGCATTTGTAGGCACACGAGCAAAATACAGAAAAATACAGATTTTTTACGAGTGCATACAGATTTACTAATATACTAATCTGGCAGCTTTGGTTTACAGTCACTTGCGCTGTTGTACAAGCGCTGCGAGAGAATAAAAGTGACGATAAATTTGTCATAACTATACGTTATATAGGATGGATTTTGTTAAAAACCTATAGAATCATATAAATAAATAAATTTTCATAATAACTTTGAAGTCTTAAATTGAATATATTATAAACAAAAAAGGTTTCCTTTTTTGACACGGTTCCAGTTTTGTCAACTGAAATTAAAAATGTTGTTGCCATTAACGGAAACTCACTGTATAAGCACAACTGGAAGAATAAGTATCCCAGTAAAATGTAACTAAAAGTAGCTGCCAAAATCTGTCGCAAGTTATGTTCTCTTGAAAATTGAGTCATAAAATTGCAAAAACAGAAATAACTCTTCCAAATTAAGAGATAGTGATACACTTTCTTCTAAAAAAATGTGACAAATAAGCTTAGTTTGCAGTTTGTAGAACACTTAAACAATGGCAAAATTAAGATACGAGCGCTATCATCCAAAAACACATTTCGATGGGGTGCTTTAATTCTATACTTTATAACTTTGTCAGGTTAAGAGATGGAATTTTCCAATCTTCTATAAACTTGCTAGAAATAGCTAGTTCTACAATATGTCGGAAGAAAGTTACCAAGCTCATCAAGAAATACAAAAGTTATTGTACACCCCCCTTGAACGAAAAATTTTACCACCTAAATAAAGTACTCATAAAACTGTGAAACTTTCTAGAAGCCATCGAAACGCTAAACGATGCGTTTCATCACAAATACCAATGTTTTACTATTTTTGATTTCATCCCACTGTGAGGCGAGAAGAACATGAATAAAATAGAATACTGATAGTAAAATTCTAGGCTTTGAACGTGTCATTTATGTTAAAAAAAAAAATAATTTCGAAATTCTAAAGGTGACATTTCCACTTGAAGCATGGTAGTTTTTGTCACTCACAACTTCAAATAGAAAAAAAAAACATTTTCATTTATAAAATGAGACACAACAGAGGGACTAGTTCGTCAGGGGTTTTCTTCGTCTTAATTTTTGCTTCATTCTAATGAGAAATATATGACGAAGAAAACCCCTGTCGAAGTAGTCCCAGACCCTACCTATTTATAAGTGCTAAAAGTGCGCCATTTGCGTTCTTATCATCCGGCCAAGCTGAGCGGCGACATTTTTTACACATTTTCGGCGCACTTTTTTCCGTCGGCCCCTCCCTGCGCGACACTATTCAGATGAGATTCTAAACCCAATAATTTCACTGAATAGATTTCAAATTAAGGTGCTTATTTGAATGTGAAGCAAAAGGCCAAAGGCAGCAGCAATAGCAGGAGCAGGAAGAAGGAGAAATAAAAATCTTATTTCCACGTTGCTTTTCTCGCCGAGCGAGTGATACCGGACGCTACCAGGAAGCTTCACATACCCACGTCGTCTGACGTGCGCGTGCGAAGGTTCCTTGTTCCGTTCGGAGTGCTTTGGAAAGGGACGTCAGCTTTGCATTTTTCCTTCCAACCGAAGTCCGTGTGAACTTTTCGCACCTGTCTGCTGTCGCTACCGGAGGCAGAGTGCGATCGATTCCAGGAAAAGACCTCCGGCTGTTGGTACGGCTGCTGCCTGGCGGTGGGGGCGATTTCACGTCTGCATTCGAACCGCTTCACGGTAGTAAGTAGCACGTCTTACCTTTTAAAGGTGAAATGTTCTTCTTCACCACTCTCGCCTTGTTTATGACGTCCTAACACCTTCTAAATACAAAGTTTACATAGCACTTAACAGGATTTCCCCAGCCTGGTGGCATTAGAAGCACTTTTTACTCCTTGTTCGGACGGGAACTCGGAACTCGCTGGATGCGACTTGATGCATCAGTCGCGCTGTGAAATTTAACACTGGATACACAACGGTAACAGTTGTAGGGACAGTTTCTCAGCCTGAAGCTTGAAGTAAGCTTTAAACGGATTCATCAATTGTGATCAATTGAAGTATTCCTAATTTCTACAGGTTCACCGCAGCGCAGTTGGTATTTGCTTTTAGTACTTTTTCTGCTTGCAATTTCCACTTCCCGATGGCACTTTTGGGAGCAGCTGCTAACATATGGAGAGCATAATTTCACATACCCAGTAATGTTCCATATTAATAATTGAAACTTCAATTAATGCTCAGTCAGCCGGAATTTTTTCTCTCTAGTTTATTCATACCAGGATATAATCACAGCTAGAGTTGGAACGAAAAAAAAAGTGAGTTTCCACCTGAGCTCGGACTCAGTTATCCTGCGCGAAAGAGAAGGGCCAGCTCATCTAGGGGCCATCAGAAATGATTAGCTCCTTTACGGTGTGTCAGAATATCATCATCAACTGGTCCACGGCATATAAAGCCGCTAGACTGGAATGAGAGAAAAAAGGAGAGAAAGAAACACACACACACACACACTCTGTGCCAGACACATTCCAGACAGACTTCACCTCCGACGGTGGATTTCCTCTCTAACGAGTGCTTTTTTCTCATACAAAGGCCGCGACTTTATTTCTTTTAACCACCATAGAATAGGCGAAACGGCGGCGGGCGTCATACGTTGATGTCTCCCCATCCTCCCCCCTTTGCAACACCGTAATGCATAATCATTACGTTAAGTGCAGCTGTTTTCAAACCAGCTGCTGGCTTTCAGTTCTGGCATCTGATAGAGACTGATGTGGGTGAGGGGAAAATCGTTGGTCTGCCGATCCCGGTGATGAACCACTCTTGACCTTCCGCGATGTAAAGTTGCACGGTTGTGAGGAGGTACACGAGTCTGGCGATTAGGATGCTGATGATGAGCTCTTTCGTGTGCGTTGTCTGGCGTTACTGAATACCTGCGGGTGCACTCGAGGATGCCTTGCAGAGGTTGAATTCGATTTCAAAATACACTTATTTTATTTATTTTTTTTTTAATTTTTAACAAATTATTATTGAACTCTGAGAGAGTGCTGCCGGTTTCATTACTGATAACGGTTTCTTTGGTTGTTTAATGTTAATGATTTCGCGGGGAATTCCACTCCAACATAATATAGTGGGATTAGGTAATTTTGGTTTCAATTTTTTTTTCAATCACGCCTATCAGTTACGCACCAAGTCGCAACCGATGCTCGCTTATCATTAGGCCACGAACTTTTGAATGCTTTCGATGTGGATGCGGACGGCTTTCGATGGTTGGTTTAGTTTTTTTGAATCTCATTATTCTATGAAAAGTTCTTAGCTTTGCAGACGACGTAAATCCCCGTTCGAGATAAGAGAAAGCCGCGTGTAGCAATTAGTTCTGAATGGTCATGTAGAAGTTAAAATTAACAGAGCTAGGTAATAATGTTTTTCAATAACACTACCAGTTACACTTAGAACAGCAGATTGGCTTAACCGAAACCGTCATCAATAAATAACTGTTGATGAATTTTAAACTTTTTCCAAAGTTCAGTGTTTGATTTTACAATTTGTTGAGCGTAATGCATGCTAAACTGCTTCTTCGTTTTCTAAATTATTTGAGACTTTTTCAGGTTTTCGAAGAATGAATTATTGTCGGTTTTGGAAAATTACTTTTCGTAGGGTGATGTTAAGTTCAGTTAGTTTCTGAATTTTCAAAAATATTGTTTGGTTAGCAAATATATCTGAGCGAAAAAAAGTTGTTCATTTTGGATAGATAAAAATTTTCTTTTATTAATTTTTCTTATGAATTTTCTCGTTAAAATTGACGTAGTGAACATATTTTAAAAATTCCCCTCTATTGATCCGTATTGGGTGAAATTAAATATTTTCAGTAACCTTCAGAATTTATTTTATATAAGGATAAAAATCGTTACGATTTTCGAAGGCAATTTGACAAGAAAATTGTAAAATTAATATTGCCAGGATGGCAAAAGCTCCTGAATAATCCTAAATAATCTATAAGCATCGTACATCGTAAAGTAAACGATATTGTTACGATTGTATGGAAATATTCTTCGCAACTAGAAGAAAATATAAATAAAATAAAATTTTCCATAATAGAAAAACTTCGGACTCGAATCATTCTAGAAAAGACTTCAATAAGAAATATTACATTTAGCAACGTAATAAACTCAATTAAATAAACAATGGTTTTAATGAAAGAAATAGTCAAAACCTGAATTATTTTAAATACACTATTGACATAAATTGCAAAAACGTATAGTACGCAATATATCCACGAAATCACGTCTTAAAATCGTTTCAAAATAGAGAAAGTTTTATAGCAAAAGTGACAAATCAATTTACCTATTTTTTCAACAACATATAAAACAATATGAGAAATAAGAAAAAAAAATCTGTGGAATAATAGTGGAAGAGTGGTATCCAAGGCACAGCCACATGACGTAGGACTACGGTATTTTTTTATATTCCGATGCTTCGGAGAAATCGTTTTCTACTGATTCGTACAAATTCTCAATATATTCGTTTATTCACTAAACGGAACTCTTTTGCAATCTGTCATCGATGTGAAAATGTAATACAGAAATCTGGCATCTGTATGTCACCGGTACAGTCTTGGAATGAAAATGATGATAAAATTTTTGTATGGTACCTCTGATATCAAGGTTTTGTCAGTTACTTGGGAAGAGCGCGGAGCGCAGCAGGTTAGGAAATGGCAAGAAAAGTAAAACATTTATGAAAACGGTATCGGCCGTCGAAAAATTAATACTAAGAAACGAATCGAGAACTCGGTTATAAGCGTGTATAGCTTTTACTACTATCAGCAAAGTTTTGTAAGAGAAAAAAATTAACCGTAATGTGAATGCTATCGACTGTCACGTGTATCTATTATTGCTTGGATTTTCGGCTCATCAGTCTTTAAGCTGAACTAAAACGAAGTACTGCCTCTTTTCCTTCAACGTTTCGACAATATATTTTGTCTTTATCAAGAAGTCTACAAAAAACAAAGCAGAGATGTGTTTTCCCTATTTCAAAACCTTTTCCGAATGTCTGGTACTTACTAAAGCTTTTCGTTTTGTTTTCATTTGTAACTTATATAATACATAATTAACTGTTGTCTGTTTGCGTTTATCACATAAAATGGAACTATTTTAAATAATTTTTGTCATTGAATAATCTAGAAAAACTTGTACTCGGAAAAACATTATTTATGGTCACAATTGTTAATCTTCTACTAGTGTGTTGTCGAAAGCTTATCTAGATCAGATTGTCTGAGTGCGCATGATTGTCAGTTTCATGACGTCTATGAATTTTATGTTGTTTATTATTGTTTTTTTACTGTGTTAAACACACCTGCATAAATAGAACTTAACCCGTCTGTATCACTTTTCTTGTTAACTGTATTGTTGTTCGTTGCTATGTGGCATATTTCCAGAATCGGTAGTGCTGTTGTGTTTCTGTGTTGGTCGAGTATTTTAACATTGTTAAGATCAAATGTGTGTTGGGTTCTAATACAGTGGTGCAAGAGTGCTGTCTTTTCACTTAGTGTTGCGAATTGTGGATCTTCTATGTCGGTGCCTGTGTCAACAAGTGTCTGCAGTGCATTCAAGTTCGATCTGTGTCCGCTAATTCGTGTTTTTAACTTATTTGTAGTCATGTAGTCATTGTGAACTGCAGTCGTTGCATGAAATACTATAAATAACATTGGTGTGGTCGTCTTTTGCTATTTTATCTTTTGTTTGTGTATAATGTTGTTTGGCCATGTTTGTCTTACGTGTGGCTAACTTAACTGTTTTGTAATCGTTTTTCAGGAACTTACTGAACTTATCGGTAAGATACGGAATGTATGCTATTGACCGGTAAGTGTATTCCAGGTGTTCACTCGGCGATTGGTTGGAACTATGTTGCTCGGTACTCCTACAGTTTCTCTGGTTGATCAGGCGATGTCGCAGTGTCTTAGGGTAGTCGTTCAGCTTCAAATGTTGATCCATTATATTGACTTTTGCAAACTCCGATAGGCCGGTGGACAACCTGTTCACTCTACTAATAAAATTGATGGCCATGTTTATTTTTTGGTGAGGTGGATGCGCCGAAAAATAGTTTAGAAAACGGCCACTTGAAATCGGTTTTTGGTACCATTCCGTCGATATATGTTGATCATCGTGTCTGACGAGTAGCATGTCAAGGAAAGGTAACCGGTTGTTTTCCTCTGTTTCACAGGTAAACTGGATGTTAGGGTTGTAGCTATTAAAAATCTTGAGCACGTAGTCAAGCTGATCGAGTGGAATGGCAGTGACTAAATCGTCGACATATTTTTTGATGAACGGCACTTTGATTTTAAGCTGTTTGAGTACGCAATCAAGCAATACCTCTGTGACAAGCTCCGCTACGATTGGCGATAAAGGGTTGCCCATAGCTGTTCCGAAGACCTGTTGGTGGTACCGTCCATCAAATTTGAAGAAACTAGCGTCGATGCAAAATTCAACCAGCTCCAGAAACAGGTCCAAGCAAATGTTCTTAGCGTTTGGTCTTATTTGGTCCCAGTAACAAATTACGTCATGGCATACTAGTTCCTTTGGAATGCATGTGAACAATGAAACCACATCCAATGAAATCAACGAACGCTTTAGGTAACCCGTAAATTCTTGGGCATAGTGCGTTCTGCGATTTTAGGTTGGAAGCTGTTTTTTTGTCGATTAGTTTCAGATTATGTAACCGCTCCACCAAAGAATTGTTTTTGCGTTGAAAAGAAGTGGTAGGGTCCCGGTTTAATAATTTATATGTTTTGGTGTCCTCCAACAGTACCATCATCTTCTGTCTATACTCATTGGCGAGCATTAGCACTGTTTTGTTACCTTTATCTGATAGTAAGACCATAACATCAGGATTAGTTTTGGTGGAGCGGTTACATAATCTGAAACTAATCGACAAAAAAACAGCTTCCAACCTGAAATCGCAGAACGCACTATGCCCAAGAATTTACGGGTTACCTAAAGCGCACAAACCTGGTTTACCTTTGAGACCTGTAGTATCTAATATGACGGCGCCGTCCTATGAACTTTCAAAGTTCGTAGGAAGAATTATTCAAAATTCCATGGATAGTGCATACAACATCAAAGATTCCTTCGAGTTTTGCGATTTCATCAACACTGTCACGTTACCTGTTGGATATTCAGCACCCTTATTACAGGCGTCATCCGCATGTTGCTCTCCGTACTTGCCACAACGTGCTTTATTGCCACAGTGGGAGGCCGTATGGCCCAACTGTTTGCACTTGAGGCAATTCATTACCAGCGGTACAAACAAGCGTCACGAGTCCTTAGAGAACTACGGGCCTAATTAGGGTTTTGTACATCGTCAGTTTCGTGCAGCGGTGTATGCTCCTGGATCGAAGCGTCCTGCGAGGGGCAAAGTAGGGTCGATACACAGCTTGAAGACGCCGTTGGACCTCCTTACCTGTGTTATTGTCGGCGGTTACTAGAGATCCCTACTGCCTATAATTCAAAAATTGGCTAATTATGCCATGGGCATCCAATCGAGAAAAACGTATTTTAAAGTTTTCTGTTGGTACAACATACTTTGACTCCATGACAACTTTTTCATTAAGTATAGGGGAACTGCTCCATTATTCATCTCATTAAGCCAAGTTCACGAAGAATGAACGGATTAAACACCAAGTTTTCACGAAATCATTGAACAAATAAAGAAAATACGCTTACGTGCTCTTATGGAATCGTTCAGCATTGTATATTCAGTGAACTTAGCTAGATTTATCCTGAATTTTGTAAAACAAACCATTTTTTACAACGCTTCCATATCCATCTCATAACTTGAATCACTGCTCATTTATTCATCTCACGACGCCCCCATATTCAACACACTGTTAATCATGAATGAATCACATTATCATGAATGAACGTAGCTGCAGCCCGTCGTAGTAGGTTTCCTAGATATCCGCTGAAGTTGTTTACGTGCAAAATTGGTAACCGAGGTAACCACTACAGTGCTGTAGATTTATGTCAATTATGTCGGAATATTTCAACATTTTCAGTTTGATTTTTTCGTATTAACAGAAACTGATTTGGCAACTTTTGATTTTCTTCAACGCTGTGAAAACAGATTAAAATACATACACATATTCAGAAATTCATCCCATATATTTCTGCTAATTCAAGCTTGTTTTTGGAATTTTGAGGTGAACATTTCAAGGATTAAAGTATTCTTAGTGTAGTGAGTGATTTTGTTTAGTAATTAAAATGAAAAGCGGTCCGTTAGTGATGAAATGCAAATTCTTGTTGCATCAAATATTCTTCGTAAAAAAGTCAAATTTAATGTAAGGCCTTACGATCGCTTACCTGTCGCCAGTAACCGCCAGGCTACAACACACTTTCGAAAGTTAGACGAAACCAAGTACAGTAACACACTGGTTCGTGAACATACCACAGGTGAAATTATTTGGATATTGGCCAACTTCTCAATTATTTAGGATACTAGCTGACCCGGCAAACTTCGTCCCGCCTATTTTAGTGTTTAATTCAATAATTTTAAACATTTAAAATTCATTGATTCTTGGCGATTGAATTATATCGTTTAAAAATGATTGGTTTTACCGGAATAACCACATCCTCGACATTTGGCTTTTGTACATGACCTCTATTCCGGATATATATTGGGTGCATTTCAGTTATTTTCGTTGTTTTAAAGAAAATGGAAGTGGTCATCTTCTAATTCAAAATGGTGTCCAGGGTCAAAGCTTGGCTTCTCTACATCATTTCGATTACGAACATATCCATATGTAGTAGTATTCGGTTATTTTCGGCTGTTTCCCAGAAGTTGCCATTTTTCAATTCAAACTGGTGTGTAAGGTAAATTTATAGCACCTTGCATAATTCTGAATTCGGTGATACTCATATTGGGTGGTATTTGATTACTTTGGGCTATTTTTCAGGAAACGTAAGTCGCCATCTTGGATTTGAAAATGGCATTTGGAGACAATTTCTGACCCGTGTGCGTCATTCTGGTTCAAGAAACACCCATATTGGGTGTTATTTGGTCATTTTCGGCTGTTTTCCAGAAACCGGATGTCACTATCTTCGATTTTAAAATGGTGTCTGTGGTCGATTCTAGCTCCTGTGTATCATTCTGGTTCCGAAGGTACTCATATTTTATGGAAATCGGCCATTTTTGACTGTTTTCTAGAAACCGGAAGTTGCCATATAACAATTCATAACGGTGTCTGAGGTCAATTCTCGTTCCAGAGATACTCATATTGGGTGGTATTTGGTCACTTTAGGCTGTTTTTCAGACACAGGAAGTCGCCATCTTACAATTCAAAATGTTGTCTGAGGTCGATTTGTGGCTTCAGTGCATCATAACAACTCCGGAAATACTCATATTGGGTGGTATTTGGTCATTTGCCGCTGTTTTTCAGAAACCGGAAATCGCCATCTTTGTTACACCTAAAAACATTCACCTGCCAAATTTGGTTAAATTTGCTTGATTGGTTCTCGAGCTGTGCGTAATTTGAGTTTCATTTGTATGGGACCCCTCCCTTATAGAAGAGAGAGGGGTGTCAAACCATTATATTTGTTACCCCTAAAAACAATCACCTGCCAAATTTGGTTCCATTTAGTTGGTTAGTTCTCGATATAAGCAGAAATTTGTGTTTCATTTGTTATGAACCCCTTCCTCACAGAAGAGTGACGGGAGTCGAACCATATGTTCATACTTGTTACCTCTAAAAACATTCACATACCAAATTTGGTTGTATTTGGTTGATTGGTTCTCGAGCTGTGCGAAATTCGTATTTCATTTGTATGGGACCCCTCCCTTGTAGAATAGGGAGGGGTAACAAACCATTATGGATATATTTGTTACCCCTAAAAACATTCACCTACCAAATTTGGTTCTATTTACTTGGTCAATTTTCGAGATGCGCAGAAGTTTGTGTTTCATTTGTATAAGACCCCTCCCTTCCAGAAGAGGGATGGGTGTCAATTCAACATAAACATATTTGTTGCTCCTAAAAACATCCTAATTTCAAATTTGGTTCCATTTGCTTGGTTAGTTTTCGAGATGTGCAGAAATTTGTGTTTCATTTGTATGGGACCCCTCTCTTCCAGAAGAGGGAAGGGTGTCGAATCAACATGGACATATTTGCTACTCCCGAAAACATCCACATGCCAATTTGGTTCCATTTTCTTGGTTAGTTCTCGAAATGTGCAGAAGTTTGTGTTTCATTTGTATGGGACCCCTCCCTTATAGAAGAGGGAAGGGTGTCGAATCAACATAAACATATTTGTTGCTCCTAAAAACATCCTATTGCCAAATTTGGTCCAATTTGCTTGGTTAGTTTTCGAGATATGCAGAAATTTGTGTTTCATTTGTAGGTGACCCCTCCCTTGCAGAAGAGGGAGGGGTCTCAAACTATCTTGGTCATCTTTCCCGGCCCCTAAAACCCCTATATACAAAATTTCAGACAGACAGACAGAGCTGCATTTTTATATGTTTAGACGTGAAAATCTTGTTGGTTGGAATAGCAACTAAATTTTGATTGCGATTGCTTTGGCATTTTATAAATCAACTTAGAATTCTGTCTTGTTCGATATGCATATTGCATTTTTTGAAATAATTTTTGAGCATGAAACTTTGCCAGTTTTTACGCTCAGTATTTATATTAACTTAAATACAAAACAAAAGATTATCGGGGAGAAGCACCGTGTCCTCTCGCGTATGTGTCGATGAGAGGGAATAAAGCGGTCGTACACAATGCTCCGGTGTAAACCTGTCTTCGGCCTTGGTGAGCTTTGCTCATCTAAGGATTATCGGTGTATTGTGATTTCCGAGATGAACCAAATAATTATTTCGGAGACTGTACGCCCGTTGGTTCTTTTTAAGCACGTAACGATTCAGAGTAGGTTTCGTTCGTTCGATAAATATTGTAATTATTCAATCGCGACTAAGACAAACCCTGCATAAATGCCAAATCTATTCCTGTTTTGCCGGTTCCCTTTTTTCCCTTTTTTTTTTTATAAAGCGGGTGTTTTGGCTTTTTCGTCATACCAGTGGTTGGCACGCTCTTGTTTGCTTTCGGAAAAGGCAGTTCAGTTTCGCGCGCGGTATTTTGACTGCACTCAGTGTGACTATCTTAATACAGCGCTCTATCGGTTATTTGAGCTGGTACCAAAAGTTTGCGTATTTTGCGTAGTTTGCGTTCGGCGTGCGGTTGTTGCGTTTTACGAAATCCATTCGTTTCTAGGTAAATTTGAATTAAGTTCACGACATTAAACGCAAAGTTTGGTGTGATACAGACTGTTAACGATTGGTAGGTTGCCGAAGATAACTAGATCGTGTCGTGGTTCTATTTATATCGTCTCCTGGTGGCCGGTTGCCCAGAGACCGAGAAGTAACCATATCGTGCGCGAATTTGTGTAGAAAAGATCGCCCCATTAACCTCGATTGATCCAGATCAATTCCTTTCCACTAACAATAATTTCTTCCTTTGATACTTGTGGATGATGCAGAGGATTCCTCGGTCTTTAGTAGCAACAGGTATTAAACTAACACTCCCGATATCTCTTCCTCTATTGATCTGCATTGGGCGTGGCCAGCTACGTTATTAACCAGTGAAAAAAAAAAGATCACCAGGAGTTGTACACTGAAAATGGCTTGCTACTCCTAGGCACCATTTTGACGGTTCTTTGTGCAATTTCAGCTGATTCTGGTCAATCGCGGGCAACACACGGGCGATCAAATATGCTATGCTATGCTATGCTATGCTAAAATTACAAATTTATTGTTTAGGTTTTTCACAAATATGTAATACAAAAGACTAGGCTAAAATTTCAGGAAATTTAAAACAAAAATTTAAGAAAAATACGGCGAGTACATGAAAAAGAATATGAAAAAATAATTACGTTTGTACTACATTGACAAATGTCGCGTTAATGAAAGAAGACATCACCAACATATATAAAAAACTCTCGGCAAACGTTTTAAAGAATTATTGAACATCTAAAGGATGCCCCACATTTCTCCTTCCGTTCAATGCTCGGATTTTCGTAGTATTGATTAATCACACGACTCATTCTCGACTGCATAATTCCGAGTTGTTTCCCGATGTCCCGATTCCAGGTGTTTGCGCAAAATCAATTTGCAAATTTATTTTTCTAATTATCGGCAAACCGACAGCGATCAAAATACAGTGTGAACAATACGCTCTAAACTACTTCTACTTATGTTTTCATGCTTAAATACCCTATGGGTAATTTTCTACAGCAATTCCATACAGCGATTCGATGTGGGACACCCTTCAGACTGTCAAAAAGAAACTTTCAAATCTAGGCTTCATATATTAGCAATCAGGTTTAAAAAGGTTGAAAGGAAACCACGACTCCAAATTTAATTGATAGAATCTCTAATCTCGAATTTGGGATCCAGATTCCAGAAACAAGGACCATGTTCCAAACCTAAAATGTCGGATCCGAATTAAATATAAATAGTCAATAACCTGAATGTCAGACATGGAATGTGATAGCAATAAATTATAAGAGCTCCAATATGTATGGTTCCTAGAAATTCAATTAAGAATTCCCATGCTGGAGACCGGTATTCCGATTCCAAACTTAGGAAAAACGTAATTACACTTTAGAATTACTTGTGGTTGCTGAATCTGCATCATGGAATTTTAGAATTTGGGAACATATTCGTATTAAATTTAGAAACTCTATAGATTAAAATAAAAATACAATAAATTTTGGGGCACAGAGTCCAAGCACTAATAAAGACCAGGCAAAGATTCTGCAATCCATAACACGAGATCAATTTTGAAGCCTAAAACTCGCGAGTTGATCCCAAATCAAATCCAGTGCTATTGAATAATCATCCGAACATTTTATTAAAGATTTACAATGAAAGAAATTTTGAAATTCCTTTTTTTCATTCACCAGAAACTCGGACAGCCTAACGCTGCATTGCTTGCACAAAACGATTATTTCCTGAACGTGAAGTAAAACTGCTCATTTAAAAAAAAAATAATCCGAATCGGTTGAGTATAAAAATGCTTCCTTATCACAGAGCAGCTTAAAGCCGCTCATAGACATTCAATCTCCACTCGAATCACCCGATTTTATCACTCGAGAAGAAAACACAAATAAACGACATAATTTGCTATCAGCACCGGGGGAAATTGCCTCCACAATCCTTTCCAAAACTAACTGCCGATCGAACGAGGGAATAAGCCTTTGGTACGTCTCTCCCTTCCCTCCCGCTTCCGGTCGGTAGGTATCACCACCTGATTGACGCTTGTTAAACGGTTTGTTTAGCGGTATGCTGTGTGCCACTGGATGCTGGGAGGCAGCCTCTGGAATTAAACCATTCGCGCAGGAATTAATTTGAATAATTTATCAGCCAGCACCGGCAGCCCAGCAGTGCGGCGCAATAACTTCCACGCTATACCGGCTTCCGGTCTTCGTTACTTCCGAGGCGACCCAAGTGCGAAAGCGTTTTTCACGTACGAGTGGAACGAAACCGGTGTGTCCCACTGGAAAAAAGCTCTTGATAGTGGTAATAATTCATTCTAATGCGCTTGCGAGGTTCGGCTTTGGACCTCAATGAATTCAAATTGTTTGGTCTATGAATAGTGATAGTTTTAGGACAGACAAGGTTCAAATTAAGCACTAAGGCAGTGCAAGGTTTTAGGGTCAAATTTCACTTGTAAATGAAGAAACAAATAAATCAGAATGTCAAGTTGAACTTTTTTCATTCCCGAAAAAGGGCGTCTGCAAAAATCAATTACACCCCTACTCCATACCGTTACCTACTGCATCCTACAGTTCTGCATCTTTCCTCAAATTATGATGCGAAAAGCAAAACAAGTCACCTTCATCCTTTAGTCCAGACGATGCTTCTACGGTACCTGACTTGGGCGAATACTTTGTGGTACAATCTATACACAAATTACTAGACTAACTCTCTTCTTCTTCTGGTCGAGTTTCCCTTAGATTCATTACCCTAACTGTTCCCCTTCCCCCTTCCCGACTCATCGGTGCTGACATGGATTAGATAATGGTCTTACTTTAGGTCTCATTTTCCCCCCGGTTATGAATACAAACCACGCACACCTTAGTGCTCCCAATTATTTCCTTCTTTGCAAAAGTTTCCCATTCTTGGCGGCACCAAATCTAGCGATGGTTTCCCTAATCTGCCAAGATTTCCACTGGACTTAAGGAACAGAACGAGGAGAGCCCACATATGCATCTCCATCATCTTTCGAGCAGCGACAGGGTGGTCCCACGAACGGTCGCGGTGAGCTTTCCGAAAACTGCACTTCTCGCCACCCTAAGCGTGTTCAATGCTCTCATAACTGCTTCCACCGAAAGGCACCGAGTTGTTATTTAATTTTGGGTTCCAATCCTGGCTAGCCTTTGATTTTTCCCACCCCACTGTAAGCTCGGTTGTTGGTTCGGACATCAAGTGCACTTAAGGGATATACGAGTTATTTCGCTCAAGACGACCGCACCTGCACCGTGCCAGGTGCTGCGTTTCCTCCCACAGAAAGCTGACAGGGATGCCAGATCTCCGCCCAGCTTCGAAGGGAATCAAAAATTCCGAACCCAAATCGGTATTCGTTTGTGGGGAACGGAATTGCTGCACTGGCTCCGGAAGGTGTTTTCTGGTTTTACCCGAAGAAAATTTTCCGGATGGTCCACGGGTCCAAGGGTGGGGAGGAAAATTGCGAGCATACGTGAGATCCGGTTCGTAATTGAATATCATTGTGCTGACATTTTCTCGGTTGCTGTTATGATGCTTGAAGTAGCAGCAGCAGCAGCAGGAAAAACTTGTACCAAGAAGAAAAAAAGGTGATTTCGCTTTGCTGTCGAATGATGGCTGGATGAGTGGCTCATAGCTGGGGACAGTTTAGCGTCGACTGATGAGGACATGTGGCGAAACAAGTGAGGTTAGATTTTTTCTTGAAGGCAACATTTTATTTAACATAACTTTCCTTTGACATTCAGTTGCTCAGTTGCTTCAGGAGGGGCTAGTTTTATTTTGCAAATTGAGCGAAGAGTTGTTTACTTTCACTCGCAGTCACTGTATTATGTAACAGAACCGAGAAAATTTGTAATTTTTCCATTACTCTCGAATGTTTGAATCAACTCTGATCCTTTTATTTCCAAATGAGTTCGCTAAAAGATTCAGATGCGGTTTAAATAGGCAAAATATAAGAAATGGTTTAAGATCAATTATTATTTTTAGTGCTATTAGGCCAATTCTTATTTACATCTTTGTTAAACAAAATACACTGAACTAGTTGTTGACACAAAAAAATCGAAAGACAAATAAAAAGAACCAAAAGAACTACAAACTACAATGGTCGAATAGATCTTACTTTACTTTTTACTTTACTTTGTTGGCTAAAGGAACGTTCACCGGTCTAGGGCCGAACGAATTAGAGATGTTCAGCTTCTTCTATCTTGGGCAGCCGCTCTGCAGTCTCCTCGTACACCAGCAGATCGTGCATCTTCTTCCACCGCGTGCGAGGCCTACCACAGAGTCGACGGCCTCTTCCTGGTTCTCTAGTGAAGATAGTTTTGGCGGCTCTCTCGTCAGGCATCCTGGCTACATGTCCAGCCCACTGAAGCCTGCCCCGCTGTATTACCTTCACTATATCAGCATGTTTGTATACCTGGTACAACTCGTGATTCATGCGTCTGCGCCACACTCCATCTCCCAGTTTACCGCCAAGTATCGATCGCAGAACTTTACGCTCAAAAACTCCGAGCACTCTTCGATCAGCTTCCTTCAGCGTCCATGCTTCATGTCCGTAAAGGGCCACCGGGAGTATCAGCGTCCTATACAGCGCTAGTTTTGTGCGAGTTTGCAAACTACGGGACCTTAGCTGGTTACGCAGTCGAATAGATCATTATACCTAAAATAATAAGGGAGCGGAAAACTATACAAATAAAAACCCCCATATATGACACAAGATGGTGCAGAAATATTACACCATTGACATGAAATTAACACGAAAATAGTTCGAGCGCGATCCAGAAACGACGCATTAATTGTGAAATTGTTGTTGTGGAGCATTAACAAAATAATGCAAGAGCCCACGAAATCTAATCTAGAAAAAACACAAAATGTGTACACATTTCTCACAAAAATAAAAAGAAAAAAAAAACGGAACAATAACGAAAAACATATGAAATAGTGCAAAAGTAAAAAAAAGTAAACTTATGAAAATTGGGACAAAATTAATAAATATAAATACAAAATGGTTGCAGAATACATAATCTAATACCAAAGAAAATGAAGTGTCACCTGAGATAATACTAAAAACTCTCACAAAATGTACCAAAGTGACAAAAAAACTGCAAAAATATAACATGAAATAAGTAATAGAGTAGACAATTGATGACAAAACATAACACACAAACTTCTGAAAAATATCACAAAACAAGGCAAAAATGAAATTAGAAAGCCCAAAATGGCATTGAAAAGTAATATCAAAGTGATACCAAGACGATGCGAAAATGGGACATAAAAGTTACATAACACTCAAAAATTATGAAGGATAAGACAAAAAAATACATACATAAAATCAGAATGATTAGAATACAATACGAAAAAGATTCCAATCTCTCACAGAAACAATTAGAACCTGATACGAAATAGTTATAGAAGAATACAAAAAATGATACAAAAGTGACAATACATCGCAAAAAAATCTTATAATAGTGCGAAATTATAACCAGATTGAAAATTGTTACAAAGCTGGAACAAATATAATTCGGGAATTACACAACAATGATGCAAATTTGAAAAATTTCAAGGTGAAAAATTTTATAAAAATCGTGAAAAATTTGATGGAAACCAATGAATATTATTACAAAATGATCGCAGAAACAATTAAAAATATAACCAAATAAATAAAGGTGTAACCCAGAAATTCATTAAGAAACTCTCGAAAAAGGTACCAAATTAATTACAAAAATAGAACATGAAATAGCAAGTAGAATATAACCAGCAGTAAATGACACACGGACAAAAAATATCACAAAAATTGTTGAAACATAAAAAACACAAAAATTTGAAAAGTTATAAATAATCTGTACCGAAATGATAAAAAATGGCACATAAAAGATACCTGAAAACTTGCAAAAATGCTTAATATATAACCAAAAAAATGATACAAAGACAGTACAAAGTAAACACAAAAAGAGTGTAAAAATGACTCAGAAAAAAGCGGCTTCATAAAAACAACGAAAATAAATTAAGACAGACACGTGAATGGTACAAAAACAGAACAAAAATGACAATAGATGGCGCAAGGGCGATATTAAAAGGGTTCATTAATTACCAAAAGTAAAAATGGAACGAATTCGAAGCAACAAATAAACGATTGTGTAACTCTTTTGATAACGATAGCAATAAAAAAAATTACACAGAAAAAATAAAATATCAGCAAAATTCGCCATGAGTCGGAATGTTCGTAATACCTGCATAAAAAGTCATGCGTCTTCAAGCCGGAAACAATTAAAAATTAAATCAAAATCAGAATCAAAAATATTATTTGAAATAATAATAATTCAGGACAATTTCACTTGAGATTGATGAAAAAATAAACAAACAGGTTGTTGAAACAAAAAGAAAGAGAAGAGAAAGCAAAATTGAAGCAAAAATTAAAATTAAGGGTAGTGAAAAAATGAAAAAGGCCATAGAAATGGAATAACAAAAACTCGACTCGATTTACGTATTGAAACTTGAAACGAATGGAAAACTGGGAAAAAATAGAATAAAGACTAAAATAGAAGCAGAAGGACAGACATAACAACTGGTACAAAAAAACGGAAAGATTAGATAAATCTCAAACAGACACAAGAAGAAATATCAGAGATATATAAACACCGAGAGACTGGAGATATAATAGGAAAGAAAATAGAAATGGTTTAAAAAAACAAACTGGATGACCAAAAAGTCAGAGAAAGATTGTGTAAAAACGATAGAAAACCTGAAGACTAATATATGAAGAATCTAAGAAACGAAAGAAATAGAATTGATTTGGCGTATTCAATCAAAAACATGCAAAACCATGCACCTTTGATGCTAGAAAAGCAAAAATAAAACAGAATGACAGCAGAAAATCAGAAAAACAGGAGGGTAGAGAGATAGAATGATAGAACAACAAATAAAACAGAGATACAGATAAATAGAAAGAGAGTTAAACAGAAATTCAGAGAGACAAATAGGATAGGAGGATAGGAGATATTTAGAAAGTCAAGCGACAGGAAACACAAGGACAGAACGACGGAAACACAGACACACAAAGATACATTAAGACAAAAAGATACCAAGTTGAGTGAGGAGTCAGAGCCACAGACAGACAGAAAAAAGGATAGATATGATGACAACATTAAAGGCAAAAAATTAAGAGACAAATGAGTATCAAGATAGAAATAAGGAGAAAAATAAGAAAATGGATAGACAGAAAGACAGAAACACAGCAAGACATAGAAAGGCAGGAAAGCAGAAAGGCACAAGAAAAGAAGAACATTTAGGCACAGAAAACTAAGATAGAGATAGAGATAGAGATAGATATAGAGATAGAGATAGAGATAGAGATAGAGATAGAGATAGAGATAGAGATAGAGATAGAGATAGAGATAGAGATAGAGATAGAGATAGAGATAGAGATAGAGATAGAGATAGAGATAGAGATAGAGATAGAGATAGAGATAGAGATAGAGATAGAGATAGAGATAGAGATAGAGATAGAGATAGAGATAGAGATAGAGATAGAGATAGAGATAGAGATAGAGATAGAGATAGAGATAGAGATAGAGATAGAGATAGAGATAGAGATAGAGATAGAGATAGAGATAGAGATAGAGATAGAGATAGAGATAGAGATAGAGATAGAGATAGAGATAGAGATAGAGATAGAGATAGAGATAGAGATAGAGATAGAGATAGAGATAGAGATAGAGATAGAGATAGAGATAGAGATAGAGATAGAGATAGAGATAGAGATAGAGATAGAGATAGAGATAGAGATAGAGATAGAGATAGAGATAGAGATAGAGATAGAGATAGAGATAGAGATAGAGATAGAGATAGAGATAGAGATAGAGATAGAGATAGAGATAGAGATAGAGATAGAGATAGAGATAGAGATAGAGATAGAGATAGAGATAGAGATAGAGATAGAGATAGAGATAGAGATAGAGATAGTGATAGAGATAGAGATAGAGATAGAGATAGAGATAGAGATAGAGATAGAGATAGAGATAGAGATAGAGATAGAGATAGAGATAGAGATAGAGATAGAGATAGAGATAGAGATAGAGATAGAGATAGAGATAGAGATAGAGATGGAGATAGAGATAGAGATAGAGATAGAGATAGAGATAGAGATAGAGATAGAGATAGAGATAGAGATAGAGATAGAGATAGAGATAGAGATAGAGATAGAGATAGAGATAGAGATAGAGATAGAGATAGAGATAGAGATAGAGATAGAGATAGAGATAGAGATAGAGATAGAGATAGAGATAGAGATAGAGATAGAGATAGAGATAGAGATAGAGATAGAGATAGAGATAGAGATAGAGATAGAGATAGAGATAGAGATAGAGATAGAGATAGAGATAGAGATGGAGATGGAGATGGAGATGGAGATGGAGATAGGGAGAGATAGAGATAGAGATAGAGATAGAAATAAAGAGAGGGATAGAAAGAAAGAAATATCTCTGATTTAACTGTTAAAGAGAGATAAAAAAGAAAGAGACAGAGAGAAATGGAGAGATAGATCGATAGAGATAGAGATAAAAAGAGAAAGAAACAGAGAAAGAGACAGAGAGAGAGAGGTGGAGAGAGAGAGAGGGAGAGAGAGAGAGAGGTGGAGAGAGAGAGAGGGAGAGAGAGAGAGCGAGAGAGAGAGAGAGAGAGAGAGAGAGAGAGAGAGAGAGAGAGAGAGAGAGAGAGAGAGAGAGAGAGAGAGAGAGAGAGAGAGAGAGAGAGAGAGAGAGAGAGAGAGAGAGAGAGAGAGAGAGAGAGAGAGGATTGCCGTCAGAACCGCCGAAGATTCTAACAAATACTAAAGTGCTGCAAAATAGTTACAAAAATAAAGCATGGAATAACACAAACATGACATTGTTACTAAATAACAGCATGAAAAAGGCCTTGTACAGGATACAAAAATGATACAAAAGTAATAAAGGAAACATACAAAATTGCTCCAAAAATGGCTTTCTCAAAACGAGTTAAAACGAATTTTTCACAAAAAATAATAAAAAAGAAACGCACAAAAGAAATAAAAAAACACTGAAGTAACAACAAATTTCCAGAACAAGGCTTCAAAATTATGCAAACAAGACATCAAAATTAGGCAAAATGGCACTGAAAAGTAGTACAAAATATATTAAATTGAAACAAACCAAAAACAAAAAAATGGTTCAAAAATTTAGTAATAATTAGAGTTCAAAAAGGGAAAATACTGACAAACATAATTTTGAAATGTTCTGAAAATAACATGAAAGCACCAAAATCCAGCAGAGTTCAAAAAGGAGACATAAAAAGAATGCAGACACTGACCTGAAATGATTCGGTAATATCACAAAAGGGAAATGCAGAGGTAGTGCAAAAAAAATCGAAAATGATACAATAATGATTCAAATCATTCATGAAAATAAAGAAAAGGTTACGAATTAGCTAAAACTTGCACCTAGAATGATATAAAATTGACATTAAATGACTCAGTTATCATTCAAAAATTGCCCTAAAAACAACCATAAATTACAAAAAACGCCATCGAAAAATGATACAAAGATACTTCAAAAGTTATACTAAATAATTTAATTCAGAAACTTCACAAAATTTGTTGAAAATGTGGACGATATTTCAAATAATATAAATATATGAATAAAATAAATAATATAAATATATAAATACAAAATAATCGCAAAACAAAAAAAAAATATAAATATAATACAAATTGTTACCGAAAAGTTATACATGAAAGGTACGAAAATAATCCAAAATATACCCAAAAGTTGTGCAAAAATGACCTAGAAACAAAACAAAAATTGTTCAATGTGTGAAAAATCTGATACTAATATTAGCCAAGACCAGTGCAAATTTAACACAAAATAAATGGACAAAAGACTTAAAAAGAAACACACATGGTCTAAAAATGACAAGGAAATAAAAGCTTCTAAATAGTTAGTACAAAATAACAAACGAACAAAGATAGTACAAAATGAAAAATTATATCATAACAAAGAGTGCTTGTTTGAACTTGACCGACCGCACATTTCGTAGTAGCTATTTTGCTCATAAGTTTGGCCAAAGAGGGGGAGGGGGAGAGGTTTGAGGGAGCCCACGCATTAAACACATGACATCGAACGGTTTTATTTATATATATGATGATTCGAACTCAGGAGCATTTGTGGTCAAAGTGGATTTTATAATCTTGAGGTTACGAGCTCCCAAAAAAAATATCTTAACAAAAAACAAAACAATAATGAACAAATGATTTAAAAAAAATACAAAATGTACGATATTGACACAATAACAACACACAACTGATTTAAAAATTAACCAAAAAAAATTGCATATAAATTGTTGAAAATGCGATAAAACAGATTTCAATTAAACTTCAAACTATTCACAATTTATTTTGTTTTTGAAAGTTTAAGTTATTTCTTTTTCTGCGTTTAGTTGATTCAAATAATGATAATAGAAAAGGTTTCTATTAAATTCTAATGCTGTTTGCCCATACAGATTTATTTTGATTAGAACGATATTTGAATTGCTTCTCTCATGTCAGTTATAAGATTTTTCCGTCACTTTCGAGGGACATCTCTCTCTATATTGATGAAAAATTAGGTATTACAGAGCAATCTCTAATTTAATGCAAGAACGACAGCTTAATCAAAGCTGTCTTGAAAAATTACTCCTGGTATGTAGCTTAAACGATCGCTTTTGCTCAAACCTGCAGCACTTGGGTTTTGTGGGTTATAAATGTGGACCCAGCATCCAAGGAAGTGAAATTGGAATGAATAATCTACTCGCATGCCGCAGAAAACTTGAACCGACCAAATTGCTACCCCCCAACTTTCCTTTCACCAGGTGCCCCTACCAGCGAATATATTACGAATTATCGACGACAACTCCGCAGAACCCGCGAATTTCTCGCCAGCTGTGGGTGGGCGGTGACGCTACTGCTGGCTTGTGGTGTGGTGCGGTGCGGTGTGTCGATTAACATCCGTACACGGCGTCAGTACAGCGTGCACGGTTTTAATTATTCCGTAATTAATGACGACAATTTATTATCTCGTGCGGTACAAATTTTGCCGTGTTCGCGTGTTCACCGATACACACACACACGGTTTGGACAGGACCGTAATTATGTATGCGCCCCGATTCCAGGGCAAAGCGAGGTAAACCACCGGCACAGTAGCTGGAGGCTGGACAAAATCGGGATTCTGAGCCTTTAATGCAATAACCAATAGCCTAGCAGAACTAATAGTTCAAAAGCAACTCCGTATTGAGCCAATGTTGGCAGTTTTCGTCTTTTTTTCGTCTTTTCACTAACCTATACAATTGTGTACGGCCTCCGTAGCAAGCATTATGTGTCAATAAACTGGGATCTCTGTGTAAATAATGTCCTACTAAATGTTTTGAGAAATTATTTGAATACACCTAAAATTTATGTAAGTTTTTGTTTGTACTATAGTCTCATGGCAAATTTGAAGATTATTGGCCCCCAAAACTCAACAGAAAAGGTAATTTTAACCTAATTTAAAGTTCTTTCTAGCTTTTTTTGTCCGACATCCGTGTGGAGAATCATCACTGTGCCTCTCCATCGTCAACGTCTCGTTTAATTAAGCGATTACCAGCACTCAATTTGTAGAGTTAACAATTTCCATGCAATGTATCGTAAATTTTACCGTGGACGAGATTCGGTCAGAATTGCGACAAAATGATGAACACCGGATTAAAAGCAATAAATTATTGAGTGATGTATGTATGTCTTCATGCTGGGTTTCACTCCGTTCGGACATGCCTTGGCTGATGGAATTTTCCAAAAGGGTTGCTTCGCCAGACGAAATCGGCAGCTTATTGCGGTGTGGGAATGTTTTGCATTTTTCTTTGCATTTATTTAAGGCAGGCATAAAACTCGTCCGGAAAAGATGCTGGCACCGAAAGCGGTATGCCATACGTGCAACAGAGTAGGCCAAGCGGAAACGAAAGAAAGGAAAACTTCAACTGAGTGCTGCTGCCGTCGTCGTTGCCGGAAAAACAAAGCAGGCTTTGGCAGGAATAATATAGTATGCACTTTATAGCAGATGTTGCGTTTTCTCGCTGGTTTCTGGTACGTGTACTTAGCCTGCTTTGACTGCGTGCACAGGCAAATAATCAAACACAGACACACACACAAACATTCGTTTTTTTCGCCAATGCATCAATGCAGTGAGTGTCAGTGTCGATTCGGCAAAGTGCAGGACGAATAAGTTGACGTCTGGTTGATTTTCAGGGTTCCGAATGCATGCAAAACCGAAAGTACCTACCTACGTGTGTAGCTCCATCTAATGCACCGTATGTGTGCGCACAAATAGGTTGCAATAATGCATTTGACGTCTGAGGGTGCCATCAAATTTGTCTCAAGTGCATACAGCATAGCGTAGCAGCAAGACCGGTGGTGCAGAAAGTAGTGTTGGAAATAGCGGGGTTCGAGGGAATTCGGCGAAAAAAAAATTCGAAGCAGTTTTACAATGTTGCGTTGCGGAGAGACTTAGAAGTGGAAAGCGAAAATTGCAGTTTGTTGTCAACCAACAGTGAACGATTTAATTATTGAATGTCAGAAGTTAATAAAAACAATAATTCATTATATCTAAATCAACGGTTTTCTTTGTCTCTCATTTGTTTTTTTTTCTATTTATTATCTTTCTCAATCATTGTCTTTCTATTCATATATCTTCATCTTTTTAACATTTTCTTTTTCTCTTTTGACTTTTTAACAGATTTCCTTTTTCTTCGTTAGACTCCCACTCTTTAACTGTGTTTTTGTATTTCTTTGTCTATCTTCTTACTGTTGTCATCTTGCTATATATAACTTATTTTTTAGGGATTTATTTACCTCTGTCAGGGTTGCAGATTTTCACTGTCAGCAACAGAATATCAGTTGAAACAGGAAGCTGTGAAAATTAATTTCAGCGTGACCGAACTGAAAATGAAATTACTTCCAGCTTCAATCAAATGACAGTGGTAATACTAAATACTGCGATAGATGCTAATCTATTTCATCGACTTTATGCAATGGATTGGCCCAGAGCAAAAAATTTCAACATTTTTCTAGACGATATCATTTTTTTCACTGACATGATTTTCATTAAGAATTGACACGGGTGACACTCAATATTAGTTTCAACTTGAGAGAATGAAATTGCTGTTTGTTATTTGCATTGTCATTTTGCAGTTTAGAAATTACGCAGCTCTGCCCTCTGTACCATCCATTATTTACATAGCTTTCCCTTTCTCAATACGTCTCTTTCTCATTCTAACTGCCTCTCAGATTATTTTTTTCCCCTCCTAATCACGTGTTCCTCTGTATTACACTGGTCAACTTAAGTGTGGCCCTGAAGTTCAAATTAGAACAAAATGGAAGATTTTAGGTATTACGCCATTCCTGTGAATTTTGGTGCCCGCAGCTAACAACATTTTTATATCAGCTTTCATACAGATTCCATACAGAAAAGTCTTATCTGAATATTTTTATGGGGTACCATAACCAACCAACACACAAAGAATTTTGAGTGAGAATCCCCAACTCGGTGACAGAATCGTTTTTACGCTATAGACGAATCTATGGAGATCCTTCTCATCTAGGGTAGATCTGCCTAATATAGACCACTTCCTTTAGTGGACCACCTGAACTTCTTACACCAAATGACACATTATAAATATACTTATTTTGATTTGAGCTTTGACAACTTCAATAATGTTCTTCATTAGAAATGTTGCAACTGACTTTTACTATAATATTCTTCATTGAAGCTGCAAAAAATGTCTATTAATAACAACTACCTGGTTTGCCATGGTTCGTTAACGTTTTCATAGGAAATGGCTTTACCAAAAACTGTACTAACATCACACTTTCCGAGCGAAAATAATCAAATTTTTGATGAACGGGTAGGATAAGAGTGTATTTAAAGAGGTAAGCAATAAGTTTTATTAGAAAAATACCTAAAATATAGAAAAAAATAGTGGCCCAATTAAGGGTGGAAATAATACTGTTTTCCTTATTCCGGCATGCTTCATTTGGAACAAGAGCTATCATTGAAATAACGCCGCGAGTCATAGTTACCATAGTTACCACAGATTTGTTATGATTGTGTTATTGTACAAAATTGTTGCTAAAAAACGCCGGAAATTAGTGAAAAATATACTAAAGCAGCTGTTACTGAGTGTCTTCAAGCAATAAAAAGTGGTGTATCGACTAGAGAAGCTTGCAGACATATTCCGTGCAAGCTGCAAGTGGTCAGGAAAACCACGAAAAGGTAAACCAACTGCATTGACTGCCGCAGAAGAGGATTCAATTGTTCGCTGGATAACTCGGATGGCACGTAAAGGATTTCCTATTACAAAAGAACGGCTGAAGTCTACAGTTAATCCAGATCCAGAACTCTCAGTGCGTAAGCCAGAGTTAGTTTCATCAGCGGCAGCTACGGTTGAAGAAGTGTATTTTTTAGACCTGGCTCAAATTAGGAAATTGTTGTGGTCCAAAAAAGAAAACGGTGGTCCATTAAAGGAAATTGAAACGATGATTTATTTCTTTTATTATAAGAAAATAGAGGTATTATCTAGTTGTTTTTCATGTAGAAAAGATGATAAACATGATACTTCATGTTTATAGATAATGAAATACTTAATTCAGTTTAGATATTTACACTTTTTCATGCAAAATTTGCAGCTACGCTACTAAGTGGTCCATTAAAGGCGGTTATACCCTACTCCTTATGAATCCAAACGTAAGAGTTTTGAGGTTTTATTTTAAAAGAAATCTTTCTGATGCGCATACAGGCATCTGTAAATGATTCGATTCGTACTGGAAATAGGAGATGATGTCTCATACAAAATGTTAATTATTGTGTTTCTATGTATTATTTAATCATAAAAACTTAATGTTGCAGAGTATACAATTTTTATATCAACTTTATATATATTCTCTTAGAAAACTTACGGACGTTTCAAATTTCGAGAATTTTTGAGAGTGAAAGGTTTTGAATCCAATGAACTTTCATTACACGATTCTCATTCATGACTCCTACTCCTATAGACAGGGCAGGTTGTCTTAAGGGTTCCTTATCGAGAAGGCTACCGATTTCAAATATTAAAGAATCTATACAAATTTCAGGCATTTGTTCCCTTCGGCAGGTCTTTTGCATCAGTCCTATGCAAAAACCTGCCAAAGAAAACCACTGCTGAAGAATATTGATACCCTTAGTTCCCTTTAGCCTTTCGGATGCACATTCTGAATAGAAAAAGGCTCAAAAATCGATTTTTTTTCTGAATTTTTATTATTCTAAAATTTTTGAATTTCTTTTCCCGTTCAACCGATTTAGATTGTATTAACAAATACATTGAAATTAACA
Source organism: Wyeomyia smithii (assembly GCF_029784165.1). Classification (NCBI taxonomy): domain Eukaryota; kingdom Metazoa; phylum Arthropoda; class Insecta; order Diptera; family Culicidae; genus Wyeomyia; species Wyeomyia smithii. The sequence continues at coordinate 240,223,491 of NC_073695.1, read as the reverse complement.
ATGACCATTCAAACATTTTATTTCCTTTATTTTGGCAAAATATAAGTTTTTAATCTTTACTGATACTAAATCAATCAGAAACTACCATACGTCTCCATTGAAATCAGGTACTGCATTGCTTGATGGAGACACACATGTTGTAGATAGTGACATTAAATTTCTATCTTCAAAATTTGTATTGTCTTGACGAATCCAAAAGATATCAAACGATGGGATTTTCTAGGTCTTCTAGGTCCTTCCAAAACGGCAAAAACAGTTATTCTAATTCAAAGTACAGTTTGGTATATCCTTCAAAAGACCCATTAATTACCAGCAAATAATCACCAAAAAAGCAAATTTTGACAAACAGTTCAAAGTCTACAAATTTAATGAAACCTCAATATTTTGAAAAAGTCGATTTTTGAGCACTTTTTCAGAAGGTGTCACCTCAACTACCAAACAAAGAACACGGATCTGACATTTTTTAATAAATAATACCCTACTGCATCAAATTTCGAATACTTAAGCTATGATGAAACTTCTAGCACCAAAAAATCAACGAAAAATTGACTATGTGATCGTTCTTAACGGTTTGGAATGTTGGTTATTTTATTGTTGTTGCTAATAAATGCTATTAATATAGATTTAAACACGTTTTGTACATGAAAACAAGGAAGATTTGGAAATCGGCTTCGATTCAAACTCCGAACTCTTCAACGTCATCACTAAGAGATAGATAGGCAAACCATCTGAATGCTGACTGTCACTTTTTCCAACGCCTGCTGATTCACTGGAAGTGGCCCTACTGTAAAATGTTATACATCACTGGGTGGAGGATATTCCAAGGAACGAAATGGTGTATATTAATCATACTTTTTATAACACTAGCCGTAATTATTTCATACTTATACTGAAGTGTTCGAAGCTTGAACAAAACGGTAACTATATCGATTTTGAGCACGATTGGAGCAAAAAAAAGTTGGAGAGTTTGTGTATGAGACCCGAGCGCAAGATTAACAGAAGCTTACGACAGCCTGTTTAATGTTAATGTTTTTCTTGCAATAGTCAATAGTCTTGTTCATGAACTTCTAAATGGCTCCTAGAGTTTACTTCCGGACTAAGCGTATCTTTATGGTTCCAAAAATGCCTCTGGAGTCGATTTCAGGGCGCTAAGCCTCATCCCGAATTTCGTCAGTACTCATATTTGGTGGTACAGCTCGGACTCGATTATATATAGTCTCCGATTTTTTTTTTCACTATATATAATCGAATTTTATATATAATCGAATCAGGAACAAAAATGTTTTATATTTATTTTTCATAAATCATTTGTTGTTGTCGAATAAATAGGAAGAATTTTTTTTTGATTCATCCCCCCAAAAGTCAGAAAACACATTTCTTACAAAAAATATACATATCTTGTAGTTATTCCTGATGTAATTGCAGATTTGACTGCAAAAAGAAAATTATAAAAAAAATATAAAAGTATATGTGGATTTGTCAACTTGTTTGTATTTCATTTCTCAAAATTTTAAAAATTAAATTTGTTTAAATTTTTTTTGAAATTTTTTTTATCCAGGTATTTTTATTAAAATATTTCAATTTTTTTTATTTTTAAATTTTTATAAATAATTTTCAAAGTTCAATTTTTTTTTCTATTTTTTCCGCTTCTTATCCAGCGTTACGTATTTTGTGGATATTCTCTTACGATATATTAGCTCTAGATAAGTCATATTTAAAATTCAAGAAAAAAATTTTTCGCTTCTATATATATCAAGTCAAAAATTATATATAATCGAATCATATATAATCAAGTCAATAAATAATTGAGTCTCTATATATTCGATCCGACCTATATTTAATAATTTTTGACTATTACCTAGAAACCGGGATTTCCCAACTTGAACTTTAAAATGGTAACGGGGTTATACTTACCACTATTATGTGGGGTTATACTTACTAACGGCATATGGGGTTATACATACTAAGTCATAAGCATTTGAAGTTAAATAATTTTCGTGGCGCTCTCGATGTTCTCGGTTTTTGAATTTGTTCCCCTATAAATGTTGCCGTAAGACGCAATTCTACGATAAAATTTGGGATAGGCATTTTTCGCATGGAATCGCTATATTGTTGCTATGATTAGATGTCTTTCATTCTTTTTGTTCCTCGTTTTAGATTTTTTTGTCCGGTTGTCGTTTTTTACTGATTTTCTGTGTATGTATTCTTTACGTTTTAAAATTGGACTTCTTTTACAATTCATAGATAAACGAGTAACAGTCATATGTGATGCTGCACTTATTTTTTCTAAATTTTTTGACGTAAAATCCGTCTAACGGCAACATATATAGGGACCCAACGTCAATACATCCAATTTCAAAACCGAAAACATCGATAGCGTCACCAAAATTGTCCAATTTCAAACGTTTTAAACTCAGTCAGTTTCCAACCGATTTCTGTCATTTTTGCAGCAATCGATTGGAAAATCATTTAAGCACCCGTCCAAATGTAATTGTGATCTGATTGTTCAAACTATTGTACTGTTGAAAATTGTTGAACATTGTCGAAACACAAATGTCGACTTTTGATTGGTCGCTTGCTGCCTTTCCCTAAAAAGGACGACAGAATGGAGTACCTAGTTATTCGGGAATGCACTCTTTGGGATATATAAGAGACTGTTTCTCCTCAATCAAATCAGTCTACTAGCAGCAGGCAGCAGCAGCGGACATCAACACCGATGGCGGTAGGCGAAAGCAGCGTAGATCAGCAGCGGACAACAGTGGCGGTGGTCGTGGTAGTGGTTAGCTGCAGTTCCTACCTCTTTCATTTCGGCTCCCTTCGATCTGAGTTGGACCCCACCAGCGGTAATTCAATTCTGATATCGTCGGGTGAATACAAACCGAAACTGAAAGAGACTCGTACCGCCAGGTGGTTTGAAAAGCCACCATCATCCAGCGTATGTATATATAGGGTGTGTGCCCATAACGTGTGTGAATATCGAGAGCGTGTGTCGCTAGCTATATAAGGTGTGTGGCTTGCTATATAGCGTGTGCATGTCTTGCGTGTTTGTGCATGCTCATAGCGTGTGCGTGGCTTGTTATACAGTGTGCGTGGTTAGCTATATAGCGTGTGCATGTCAAGCGTGTGTGGCTTGCTATATAGCGTGCACGTGTGGCTATCGTGCGTGGCTGGTTAGTGAGCCTCTTCGTAGCCACTGCCTAACTTAACCCTTTAGTGCCCAAATTTGTTTTTAGACGGACTTCGAAAAAATCACTATGAACTTTATAAACATTTTTTAAGTTCTTATTGAAGGTTAAAATATCTTAGTTAAGACAGCCTCAACACAATTCAATTTTATTCCTGTTCTGGATACGGCAACAAGTGAAACCGCATACCTGCACATTGCTTCTGCTGTTGTTTATTGTCGTTACCGGTGCCGGCTATAGAGGAAAACGTCATCTGGAGCAGAAAGACCATTAAATTAACTAACCCCAATTGTGTGTATTCCCAAACCTATTCAAATAAACATTTACATAACGTATTCTACGTTAATTCAGCGGTCGTGTCTTATAAACAACCTCTTCAAATTTTTTGTTGCTATGTTTAGATGTCTTTCATTCTTTTTTCGTTCTCGTTCTAGATTTTTTTGCCAGTTGTCGTTTTTCCTAATATTCTGTGTGTGAATTCTTTACGTTTTAAAATTGGATTTTTTTTTTCAATTTATAGATAAACGAGTACTAGTCATATGTGATGCTGCACTTATTTTTTCTAAAATTTTTCTCAGGTTTATATTGCTTTGTATTATATAAAAGTGGATTATCCCGTTTTTGGTCTCAATTTATTTAAACTAACAAGTTTTGTTGTAATAAAATTTTAAATCATATAATTATCATGAACTCTTACTGTGTGTCTCTTCAGCACATCTCTTTAAAACTATTGGCCTGAATGATTTAACGCTTCAAAAAAGTTGTTGATTTTCAACAATTTTCGCTAAAATTCCAACCTATTCCCGGAACAAATGTTAATTATTATCAATCATTCGCGTTGCTCTTACATATTAAACATTGGTTGAAGTTTGTTTTTTGACGTGGGACTACGTCTTTGTTTTCTATGCTGGTATGCATTCTGTAAAATTGAGAATGAAACTGGCAAATGTTGCGTCAGATTTCAAACGATAATAACAGCATAACCACATGATGGATACCAATAACCAATATGTTGTTAGATAGATAAAATGTTGAACAATTTTGTAATACGCTAGTTATCATTATTTTTTCATTGCAAAGCGATAAACATTGATAAAAAGTGCCAAGGACAAATTTACGCGAACAATGAACCAATCATATGCGAGTATTCCTAGCACAGACGACATGAATAGACACCAACCATTCCCTGTGATATTCCCTGTATCAATATCAAAAAAAAAAAAATTGACAGAGTCTCCCCATCCCAATAGGTCAATTTATATTTGCTTCCATGAGCCTAGACTAATTTGATGTCTCGAAGGTAAAGGTTTTTCAAATAGTTTGAAACAACCCCTTTTTGCTGTTAGAGCGACATAAAAACTGATGTCTTGAAAGAAAACATGCTGGTAAAAGCAACATTACCGTAGAGTATGTATATGTGGAGCAATTTCTCGTCGTCTGTCATTGCAGCGGGCACGACTTCTATTCACGAGCATTTAAAACTGCAATGCTACTACTGCTGATAACTGAAAGTTTATCTCATGAATATGGTTACCATAAAAACCATAAATAACTCATCAAGAATTGAACAATTTTGCAACGGTTTTTTTTTTTCTTCATCTATAATTTATTTGACACGGCACAAATACAATTTAATGTTTAACGGTGCCAATTCTATCTGGTAGCTTACTTTCTAAAGTATCTTAATAACTAAAAGCAAATTTTTTATCCTTGCTGCCGACTACGAGCTGAAACTAAATCTAACTTAAAGCTATAATATTTCGCATTAAAAGCACTGGTTTACTGTATGATGGTTTTCATTGCCATAGGTAAGCACATGTTCCGCTGCTGGGCCAAGATATTACGGACTGGCATATTGGGTTGTCTCCCTCGGGACCTGAGAGTATCGTGCGGGTCTAGTTGCTGTTTCCGGATCCGGGGTCTTAACGTGTTCTTGTCGTTTGGTTGGATGTAGGCGGAAGGGAATAGAATTAAACTGGGGCGTGGATGGATTTCAGGAAAACGTATATAAGGGACATGTAGGATAGGTCACGGCTCGCCAAGACATCACGAACAGGAACAGCCGGCTGTCTACTTTCGGCCTGCAGGGAAGCTATTAATTTAGACCTGGCGTCACGGTGTACAGGGCATGACCAAACCACATGCTCTATGTCGTGATAACCCTCACCACAGGCACAGATACCACTTTCCCCGAGACCAACACGACGGAGATGCGCGTCAAATCTATAGTGATTGGACATAAGCCGGGACATCACGCAAATGAAATCCCGACCTACATCCAACCCCTTGAACCACGGGTTCGTCGATACTTTGGGTATAATGGAATGTGACCACCTTCCCAATTCCCCTCTGGTCCAAGCGTTTTGCCAACTGATGATCGTATTCTGACGTACAAGTGCGAAAAATTCATTAAAAGCAATTGGTCTTTCATAAATATCACCGTTTGTTGCGCCCACCTTAGCCAAAAAGTCCACTTTCTCATTACCCGGTATCGAGCAGTGAGAAGGGACCCACGCTAAGGTAATCTGAAACGATTTTTCGGATAAAGCACTCAGATGTTCCCGTATTTTCCCCAGGAAATACGGAGAGTGCTTAACATCTTTCATCGATCGGAGAGCCTCAATGGAACTGACATTCTCCGTAAAGATAAAATAATGGTCCGTGGGCATTTTTTCGATAATCCCTAGGGTGCACTTAATTGCAGCCAATTCTGCGACGTAAACAGAAGCAGGATTATCGAGCTTATGGGAGACGGTTAAATTTTTTGCAACGGTTATAAGCTATAAGTTATTTTTATTTAATTTAATCTCGATATTCACTAAATAAACGTGACCGACATAACATCAAACGAGTAATCACCTAAAAATACTAATTTATAGAAGAGTAAGAGCCGGCGAGTGCTTGTGAATTTTAAGTCCGTTCATAAAGATCTATTCTGAATATTTTTCACATTTCAATATATACTTTTATTAGTTATCTTCGTAATACAGTGACTGTAATTGTTGGCAAATGAAACAAAAGCAAAAAGCATAAATGGATCTTTTCAAACTTTAATTTCGTTGTAATTATTAAATGTTGTTTGCACATAAAAAAAACACTACAGGCACAATAAAACCAAGTGTAAATGAAGTTCTTTCGAATGTTATTAAACATATTTCTGAAAAATGAAGGGGAGGCTGAGAATTAAAATACGTAAATCACTGAACAAACTGATAAATACTATCTGGAATTACAGTGACTACAGTGTTTAGTCCCACGTCACCATTTCATACAACCCTAGGGCTGTATACCTTGTAGTATTTTTTCCAAGATATTGATTGAGTTGATTGATTATTTATCTGTGAATCTTCTCTATTTAACACCAACTGTTTTGATAAAATTTTTTGTTGTATTTTTTTTCTTTTTTTATATTGTTGCTCACTTCTCTCTTCTTCTCTCTCCATTTCTCTCTCTCTCTCTCTTTCGCTCTATAACTATCTTTCAGATAATATTTTTTTTGCTATCCTTCATTTGAATAATTCCACATTTATTTTATCTTTTTATTCCTTATTCTAAAATATGCCCTGCTTCAATTTTTTCTTTCTCAATGTGATACATGCATCATTTACACCTCTTGATATCTGTTATGATTTATCTATAAATTTTCCTCTTGTTATGTTCTTTATGTTTATTCGTTTTCATACATATATTTTGTTATTTTCTGTTCTCGCCTAAGTTTTCTTTACATCTTTATCTTTTTATGCCCAATTCACATATTTTTCCATGTATATTTATATAATTTAATCTCTCATCTTTTAATTTTTTCTTTTTCCTTTATTTCTGTCCCCTTATCTTTCTCGTTTTTAATCTCTGTGTTTCCCTTTGTTTTTTCTCATTCCCCAATTTTTTTTCAGTATATTTCTTCTTTTATTTTTTACTTAGTTTATTTCTATTTTACTTTGGATCTGCTACCCTGATCTTTTCAATCTATTTCTGTTGCAACTCACTTGTATTTGGCCTTTTTGTCTTTCAAATTCTGATTGCGATTGGTACCCATATGAAATCAAAACTTATTTTATTTCCAAGGAGTTTGCAATTGAAAATAGTGTGCAAAGGAGAATACAACTATCTCAGATTTGCTGAAAGTTTTGAGTACTATTTAAAAATGACAATTTTCCGTACCGATTGGATCACCGTACAGTGAGCTCAGTGGGACCCTCTCCTCCTTGATGAATGTACCATTTCACGTCAAAAACTGGTTTTAACTATGATTACAAATACATAACGTCTAGAAATAAACTTACACATAATTTTTGAAGATAGTAGTGAAGATTTTCAAAAACCAGGAAACTAGTAAAGATTTGAGCAGCAGTGCTGCTAAATATGTTTTTTTTTTGCATTTGAAAAATTTAACTCCATTTTTGGCAAATGAGTACATTGTGATTTCGATTTTGGTAATTTCATCGTGTTCCTGAGAAAATTTTGTACGGAAACCTATTATTTTTCCGAGGTATTAAGAGTAAAACTAAAGTCACAGCATTTTAAAAAATTAAGTCAAATTTTCTTTGACTTCAAGCATTTTTCGTTTCTTAGTTTTTTTTTTCTATCTCCGAAAATGAGATATCTATGGGCATTTTGAAAATTGCGTTTTGTAGGAAAGTAGTCAGAAGATTCGAAATCAATTTGGAGCGGCAGTGTTGTCAGATATGTTTTTTTTTGCTTAGAAAAATTAAATTGCTTATTTCGGAAAATGCGTATTTTAAATTTGACAATTTCATAATATATTTGAGACATGAGAACAAAACTCGAGTTATAGCATTTCTCGGAAATAAAGCCAAATTCATTTCAATTTTTGTATAATATTATTACTTTTTGCTTGTATCTTTGTGGAGCTGTTTTGGCTATAGACATTCTGGGTGATACTATTTGAAGGAAATTAGCCATTGAATACTGAAAGGATATAAATTTTGACCAGATGTGTTAGCTTGGATATCCAGAAAAATCATTTATAATATTCTATTTTTCTTCAGTACGAACTTTTATTACAGTTTGTGTTGAAATTGAAAGAAGACATTTATTTCATATACGAAAATCAATACCTAGAGAAAATTTTATTAATAATAAATATAATAATGACCCTTTTCTGCGATATTTGAATTAGAATTCAAAAATTCCGAATCGTTAAAATGAATTCCTTTTCACTGGATAATCTAACAACTGGCAACACTTCCGGTCAAAATTTGTGTACTTCAGAATTCCTCTTCTATTTTCCTTCGAAATCCATAATGAAAAGAAAAATACATATAGGAACAAAAGTTATGAGCAAAAATGAAGAGCCGAAAAGAGCAATTTGATTTTTCAAATGCAGAAGTTCAACTCTGCTGGCAACACTGCTGCCTAAAATGTATTTTTTAATATTTTAGTGGATTTCTTGACTAGTTTATTTCAAAAGTAATGTATCAGTTTATTTGTTGAGCTTGGTTTCAAAATTGCATTCCACCAATGCTAAACTCCGCATTTTTTCGCTTAAGTGCAATGCTGACTTCAGACTGCAATAAAAACAATTTGTCAATATTTGTACTATATTACTTCGGTTAACTGTTTTGTTGTCTAGTTTGTTGTTAATTTGCTTCAAAAATCGTGTTCTAAGACTTTTCATTTTTTTATTGGTAATTTATAATCTTAGACTCGTTGAGAAATTCTGAATCTATTTTTCGTAGCTTCGTGGAATTTTTTTGATTGAATAAAGTAAGAGATGTTGCTTTTTATTTCACTTGAATTTTTCTTGCTTCGCAATAATAAAATTAAACACTGACCTCAATCTCGATATTATCATATGGTCATTTCTTTACAAATGCTATGCAATCTGAAGAAAAACATATGAAATTGTAGTTATCCAAACAACAAGTGTCGAAATCTTTCTTTAATATTATCTTCGAAGAAAAGAATTCAGAAAAATATCAAGCCCGTTTTTTTTTGGTGCATTATATATCCATCATTCATTTAAATCCGATGTCCTTTACCAAACGCCAAAGTTTAACTATGGAGACTATTTATAAAAGGGAAAGTTATTATATAAAGAATTGTATTGTAACACACATTTCAATTATCATATTATCATTAATTCGAACGTGAAAATCAAGTGAAAAAAAACAGCAAAAAATTTTAGGTTGGTTGTCCTATTAAATAAGGTATGTAAATTCTAAATCAATAGTCGAAATCACATTGTTTGGAATGTCTACTGAAGCATTCATGCGAGTTAAAGGAATCGATGACATTTAAGAGTTTAAGTACACAGTAAGAAAACTTTATGTCGAATCGCATATAAAGAATGATATTTCACATAAATTTCACACAAAATCTTGATTTACGTAGAAGCATCTGAAATTTAGATGAGAAAATATTTCACTTGACGTGTAATATTCAGAATTTTTACTGTGCATGTTCTCTCGAGTGTATACTGGAACATTATAAAATAACAAACTGCGATATCGAAAACCATTCTTTTAATGATTTGCAGTCATAGCAAGATTAAGCCAGTTAAATTTGCTTCTCAATCAAGACGATTCCGTTGCATCAGTACCCGTTCCTACAGGCCTACTGTTCCTTTTTCCACAGCAGACCAAACGCTCGGCAGCCTCGTTAACCCGTTCTTGCTTGGCCTTCCTCGTTTCAATGAGGGCCACCAGATAATGGAGCCGCCCGGTGTGCAACTGATTACTCGCAAGAGATGAGGATGCTCTCCAAGAATCACAAACACACTGGCGTCCGCCACAAACAGAGTATGAGTTTGGCGCGCGCGAGAGAACAGAGAAGTTGCTTCAGCCACCCTCAGACAAGGATGCTCTTCGCATGCACAAGCACAGGCGGAACAACAACAGCTGGCTGGCTGGTTGCCTGCACGTTGGGACCACTGCACGGGGAAGGGGCGGACTTTTTACCCTCCCCGGAGGTGTTGGGGTACTGGGGGTCGGGTGCGGATCTGTCTACGTGCAACATTTTCCACCAGCAGCAGCCGTACGCAATGGGAAAACATTAGTCGATCGACGATTCTAAAGCGTAGCGGATGTGCTGAGTTCAGGCTGTTCTCTCGTCAACGACGGTTTTCGGGGTTTGTCATCTGCTGTGCCAGCAGCCGGAGCAAGGATCCGTGTCCTGTTCCGTTTGGGAGTTTTTTTTCTGCTTCTATCCGTCGGTTTTCGGTGTGTAAGCTACTGCCGGTTTGGCTCGTTCGTCGGTTGGTTCGTGTTGTTTCCTACTAACATCTCACTCCCCGTTCACCCTGTTCTCCCACCACCATGCTGTCGAAGGGGGAAGGGCGCAACGGATGGTAGTAGGGGCTATTGACAATTCGAGAGTGTGTGTACTTGGGTGGTATTGATCTGAGATTTGACAGATTTTCGTGATTTGACACGGGTCGCGGAAGTAAATTAACACGGTCGGGCTTTCGGTGGAACACATTTAACGGTGGAAATCGTCTCACGTTGAGGTAGGAAGGCGTGGAAAGAACGGTGCCGACGGCTCCGGTAGGCTCTCTGTTTTGAACTGTTAGACGCTTTGCGGTATGCGGTGTTTGATTCTCCGGAGAGTGCAAGTGACAGAAGATGGGAGGTCATAAATTATAATCATATAAATAGTGGCTTAATTGTATCACCCGAGAAGCAGCTAATTAAAGTAGAAAACTCTTCAGGAAACAGTTTGTGTGTTAGAAGTGCGTCGAAATAGTTCTCAATCTCGGCATTGTTTTCATTAGTGTCCAGAGGTCAGTGATCGGAATGATAACAATTTTCCCACGGTGCGGAAAGTGACCGGGATTGCAGTTGCAATTAGGTTGTGTAGTGCGAAAGTGTACTCTTCCTATCTCATTCTGGCTAGTAATAGACGTCGCGACCATAAACCTGCCCTAGCATTTGCGAATGAATAACCGGTCAGGTATTTGCGTTTAGGGAAATTATCGTAGCATTCATTTACCAGCGGCGGAAGGCGGAAGCTGTTGGCGGTGGTATTCAGCTCGCAGGATTAGATGTACTATGCAATTGACAGTTCAGAAGGTAGGCATATGCGGAGAAATGCTATTCTTCCGTGATTACTCGCTCTCTCCCTCTCTCTCTCGGTCACAGCACCTTCGGATGCGATGAATGAGCGGGACGTAAAATCGCAGATTCAAATGTGAGCATGTATGTATGGCAATGGGTGCCGAGAGCTTCGCTAAGCTGAGAGGCTCCAAATGCTCCGCGCGAATGGTGCAAAACGTCAAACTGCATCTGTCGCTGCCGTAGCGTCTGGCGAAGCCTGCATCTGTGAGCGAAGTTCATCCGTGTGGACACGGAGTCGAAGTTCGCCGGGGATGTGAGAGTGGGATTCGACATTTCGACACGCTAAACACGCTGAAGTCTTTGCTAGGTTAGGTTTGTGTTTTCATGATCAGGGTTGCACTCGAAGGTGCTTGTTAAGTAGTTTGCTGAATCTAGAATTGATTAGGTGTTCTTTTTTACACTTGGAACGAATCAAGTTTGTTTCCATCCATGATAAGCTATTGTAATAATATTCAATTCTGATGCCTTTGTGTATTTTCACGTGAAACAAATCTGTGACAAAACCTGAGTATTTCCGACACTTTGTATTTGCTTTCGACTAGGAGACATTATTTTTCGTAGAGATATCTAGACCAGTGTGACTCAAGCGCTATGGTTTGAAAGAACGTATTAATTTTGTTAGGTAAAATTTTTGAAAAATTGTTTCTCCAAACCTTTAATCTCTACTAAAATGTCTTCTATAGACTAGAAAATTATCATCGAAAAAATGTTCACTAGCTTCATTAATGAATAAAAATTTTCAAGCATGAATTGCAAAAAAAAATCTCTTGCAATCGTGAAAAATTGAGGTCATTCAAGAATATTTTAAACTTGTCGCATGATGAAGCTAACACTTTTTTTAAAATATGTTCAAAAAACATATTTACGTTAATTTTTGATATTCTTAGATTTTAGGTAACTTATATGTTTACCAAAAAAATGAAAAAGATTATTGAATTTAAAATTATAAAACAAAAAAAACCTTAAAACAAGTTATTTGTAGTAAAAACTTTTAAATTACGATTCTCCCGTTTTACGGTGTCTCTGGTTTTGAGGAGACTTGATTATTAATATTAGAATGCCATAGATTACGTTAGACAGATCGAAAGGTGGAGATTGCCCCAAACTTCTATTGCAATATTTGTAAATTAATAAAAGGTTGAGTTGGTTTAGTTTCGTATCATAAAACCAATCACCAGCAGGCTTTTAAAGCTGAAAACAGGATAGTATGGTGCAGTGTTACTTTGAGCAAACAGACCATGAACACAAAAATCTTAATCGATAGGTGGAGTTTCATCAATCTTTTGGTATAATCATTAGCATATCTTTTAAACTGAAAGCCAGTGAAAAAATGAACCTGAAATATTTGAATATACAGCGGCTATCGCTTTATGCTCGCGATGTTAATTTCCGATTATTATTCCTGTTGATTGTAAGTCAAATTTCTGATCGCTAGTTCAGAGCTTTGAATTAAGATTCTCTGTAGTTTTCAGATTCTGGATTGATAGATTCCAGGGGTATCTTTAAAAGGACTGAAACTCTCTCTAGACTGGTTTCTTGCTTATTGGGTAATTTCTATCAAACATGGGGCTCCTGGCTTATGTTTCTGGATTTCAAGATTTGGAATTTAAATTTCAGTATTAAAAGTTTGGGGGTTCCACCTAGCCGATAGTTTTTCACTAGAAATTATATGTCCAGACCATCGATTGTTGTTGATTTTTGTGTACTAGAACCCATGTTGTGATGTTTTGTTTTATTTTTAATTCTGTATGCTACATTGCAAATAATAAATTTCTAATGATTTTGATATTTGAGACTGGACAAAAAGTCTCAAGATATGATGATTATGTTTTAAAATACAAATTATGGTTAAGATAATTTTAATTTTTATTTCTAGCAGTAAATGTGGGGTTGACAATAGAAAAATGTACTAACTGGGGATATATAGTTCCGGATTCGAGTTCCACCTGCTGTACTATATTTTTCAAAAATTTCTAACTACCTATTTCCCCAGTTAGTACATTTTTCAGTTGTCAACCCCACATTCACTGCTTGAAATAAAAATCAAAATAGCTTGACTCTCATTACAGTCAATAAAAATAAGAAATATAGCTATTTTTTCAATCTTTTTTTCAAAATAGGTTTCTAGCTCATAAGTTTTTAATTTTGTTTTTTATTCCCCGAGCTCAATTTCAATGAGCAAATTCCAACACCAGGGTCTTGAATTTGAGAATTTATACTTTGTTTCGGGATTTGGTAACACACATATTATACCTCAATTATTTATAGTTATAGTTATAGTTACACAGTGCTTTTTCGATTTTATCACGGTTAAAAAAAAATTACAGTGAATTTGACGAAACCGTGAATTTAGCGAAATGATAAAAATTGAATTTTTTTGTATTGGAATCAATTGAAATTTATGTCCCTTAAGCTGGAAGTACAAAGTCAGCAGAACAAAGAGTTAATAGCATGAAAATTTAGTGCTCATTCGGTGCTCATTTGATGCCATATCGCCGAATTTAATGCTCCATCATTTCTTTGAAAAATGCTCTTGTTTGCTAGCTCAAGAAAATAGCTAGCGAACAATATACGAAAATAGCATTTCTAGTCACAAAACAGTTCTATAACGGTCAAAAACATTTAATGCTCATTTGATGCTCTTGAAAAAACCTGATTTTCATGATAATTTTATTGTTTTTGTATAAATTTTTCAATAATATGATAATAATATGCTAATACATTAATAGCTTCAATTTTTTCAAACATTTTCCTCTGAAAACAATCAGAATCCTTTTGATACGATAAGATACCAATGGAATGCTTCCATACGCGAGCAGTTTGAATAACTTAGGTGCATTTTTCATTAAATATATTTTTTTTTTCGAAAATATTGTTCTTCTAGCTTAAGAAAAAAGTTAGCAGAACGTTGGCCAGAAACTGCATTTTTGAGCAATAAACTGTTGTAGAATGGTCATAATAATTTAATGCTCGTTAACTGCTCTTGAAAAAACCTGATTTTCATTATGATTTTATTGATTTTGTATAAATTTTTCAATATTATGATAATACATGAATAGCTTCAATTTTTTCAAACATTTTCCTCTGAAAATAATCAGAATCCTTTTGATACGATAAGATACCAATTGAATGCTTCCATATGCGACCAGTTTCAATAAATTAAATGCATATTAGTTTTTCATCATATTTTTATTTTTTTCTGCTCTTGAGTAGGAGTAATAAAAAAAGTAAATAGGATATTGAAGCATAGTTAATATTTTTTAGGACATTTGGTGGATGGAGCTGACACTGACGTTAGAGTATGTGTTCATCACTTCAGCCTGTTGTGTGTGCACCGTGTGCACAAATTACGCAAGGATTTAGTGTGAGAGGGAAGTATTTAAACATCTTATATACGTTCACAAAAAGGGAGAGGGAGATTCGACAAAACCGCAAGGTTTAAAAATATGATGAAAAACTAATACTTGCAAAACTTAAAAATCAGTTGATAAACATCTCACTGATATTCTAATAGTTGAAACTTGCTTAAGCAGCAGGGCTGGTAGTGGTCATGGTTGATGTTAAACGTGACCAAATAGTACCCAACAAATCGAAAAAAGGGACCAACAGTTGCCAGAGAAGCTATTGTTATAGAAAAGGGTACGAAATAAGGGTTTCAACCCGTGATTCGCTAGGTACTGAATTTGATGTGCTATATATTTGATGGAAAATGCATTTAATTTATTGAAACTGGTCGCATATGGAAGCATTCAATTGGTATCTAATCGTAACAAAAGGATTCTGATTGTTTTCAGAGAAAATATTTGAAAAAATTGAAGCTATTCATGTATTATCATATTATAATTATTAATATTGAATATTGAAAAATTTATACAAAATCATTGAAATTATCATGAAAATCAGGTTTTTTTTTTTCAAGAGAATTTAATGAGCATTAAATTATTATGACCATTTTACAACAGTTTATTGCTTGAAATTACTGTTTCTTGCCAATGTTCTGCTATCTTTTTTGCTAGCAGAACAATATTTTTAAAAAAGATTTATTTAATGAAAAATGCACCTAAGTTTTTGAATCTGCTCACACATGGAATCATTTAATTGGTATCTAATCGTATCAAATAGATTCTGATTGTTCCCAGAGGAAAATGTTTGAAGAAATTGATTTTTTTTCAAGATTCAAATTTTTTTCAAGAGCATTTAATGAGCATTAAATTATTATGACCATTCTACAACAGTTTATTGCTTCAAAATGCTGTTTCTGCTAACCAATGTTCTGCTAACTTTTTTCTTAAGCTAGCAGAACAATAATTTTGAAAAAAAAAATTCAATGAAAAATGCATCCAATTAATTGAAACTGCTCGTATATGGAAGCATTTAATTGGTATCTAATCGTATCAAAACTAATTCTGATTGTTTGCAGAGGAAAATATTTAAAAAAATTGAAGCTATTCATGTATTATCATATCATTGAAAAGTTTATACAAAATCAATGTAATTATCATGAAAATCAAGTTGTTTCAAGAGCATTTAATGAGCATTTAATTATTATGACCATTCTACAACAGTTTATTGCTCAAAAATGCTGTTTCTGGCCAATGTTCTGCTAACTTTTTTCTTAAGCTAGCAGAACAATATTTTTGAAAAAAAAAAATATATTTAATGAAAAATGCACCTAAGTTATTCAAACTGCTCGCGTATGGAAGCATTTAATTGGTATCTAATCGTATCAAAAGGATTCTGATTATTTGCAGAGGAAAATGTGAAAAATGAAAAAATTGAAGCTATTCATGTATTATCATATTATTATTATTAATATTGAATATTAAAAAATTTATACAAAATCAATAATATTATCATGAAAATCAGGTTTTTTCAAGAGCATTAAATGAGCATTTAATGTTTTTGATCGTTATAGAACTGTTTTGTGACTAAAAATGCTATTTTCGAATATTGTCTGCTAGCTATTTTCTTAAGCTAGCAAACAACAACATTTTTCAAAGAAATGATTAGGCATTAAATTCGGCGATATGACATTTTGAGTTAAATGATGCACTTTCAAGATTAAATGGAATATAACTTAAAGATACAAATGAAAAAACAAGAAAAGGTTAGTTAATGATATTTTTCTCCATTAAATTTTCGCGAACTTTCTCACAGCTATTATACATGCAATATTAATATGATTTGTACTGCTAATTGTTTAGCATAGCTAGCAAAGTCTAATGCTTGTTTATGTGAAATTGTGAAACCGCTAGATTTTACAAGTTTTAAATCCACGCTCTATGAGGACCAAACTGTAGGGCTGTTTGAGTTGTGAACAGATCTTCTTTCTCAACTGCTCGAATAATACGTAATTTTTGCTTCAAAGTAAATGAAATACGTATTTCACGGTTTATTTTTCTGAAAATTATGACACAATTTGTTTGTAACAGATATGACACATGGTTGCCTCAGAAAATTGATCAGTTTGCGTTCATAAAACTATACGCACAAGGCACTAGTGGAAATGATGATTCGAATACATTTTCTGCAGCTGAAATTATTCTTGATTTATAGCTTTTTGACTTTCTCCTAGAAAGGTATAGTTTACTTACTTTACTTTAACGGTGACAGACCGATTATCGATCCAATGCCGAATCCAGAATACGTCGCCATGTCACTCGGTCTTGGGCTGCTATCCTCCAATTTCCCCTAATACCTATTTCGCGGACATCCTTGTGGACAGCAAACTTCCAACGAGTGCGGGGTCTACCTCGAAGTCGACGGCCTCTTTCGGGATTTCTGCTAAATATAGTCTTCGTTGGTCGTTCTTCCGGCATTCTAGCTACATGCTCAGCCCACTACAACCTGCCGTGTTTTATCCGCTTAACTATATCCGCCGATTTGTACACTTGGTACACTTAACGGTTCATGTGTCTGCGCCAAACACCATTTTCTAGTTTGCCGCCAAGGATTGAACGCAAAACCCTACGCTTAACTCTCTCCCGCTCACAAGGTTTATCATTAAAATTTATAGCTTCACGAGAAAATTCAAGCTGAACGCTTTCTAGACTAACTAAAATTACTGTCAACTGTAGTATTTTGAAGAAAATGCCCAGTGATGCTCTTAGGCAGCATATAAAAGTTCATGGAACAATCGTAAGCACAACAAACTATTTTATGTCAAGATATGATGACTATAGTTCTTGGTGCTTTAGAGTCACCATGAGCGGGAAAGGGTTAAAATCACCAAGAGCTCGCCGATCGGCCTCTTTCCACGTCTTTGCTTCATAGCCGCAGAAGGGTCACGGGAAGAATTAGTGTCTTGTAGAGTGCAAGTTTAGTACGGGTTTGCAGACTACGGGACCTCAGCTGGTTACGCAATCCGTAAAAAGCTTTGTTTGCAGCCGCTATCCGCCTTTTTATCTCACGGCTAACCACGTTGTCACATGTCACTAGTGTACACAGGTAAATTAATTCGTCGACTACTTCAAAAGTTTCCCCATCTTTGACCACCTCAGCACCAACATCCGTCGGACTACCACGCTCTCTACTAGCCACCATGTATTTCGTTTTGGCAGAGTTAATGATGAGTCCTACTCTCGCAGCTTCCCTGCTGAGAGGTCCGAAGGTTAATGCCAATGACGTCGATATCGTCCGCAATACCTAGAAGCGTATGAGACTTCGTTATGATGTTGCCGCTTCTTTGCTCGCCGGCCCTCCGTATAGCACCCTCCAATGCGATGTTGAACAATATGTTTGACAGCACGTCTCCCTGCTTCAAACCATCTAACGTCTCGAAGGAGTCCGATCTCTCACCGGTTATCCTGACGCCTGATGTAGAGCCTTCAAGGGTAGCACGTATCAGCCTAATTAGTTTTGTTGGGAAATCATGTTCGACCATAATTAGCCATAACTCATTTCTCTTTACTGTATCGTACGCTGCCTTGAAGTCAAACAGATGGTGCGTCTGCAGGTTAAATTCTTGAAATTTATCCAGGATCTGACGCAGGGTAAACATTTGGACCGTAGTGGAGCATCCCCCTCGAAAACCACATTGGTAATCGCCAACAGGTCTCCGACAACGGCCTCAGTCTATGGAACAGAATAAGGGAGAGAGTTTTGAAAACGGTGTTGAGACGGGTTATGCCCCGATAATGACTACAGTCCAGGCGGGGGCCTCTCTTGTAGATTGGACATATGAGACCCTCCAACCAGTCCGAAGGCAATTCTTCATTGGACCACACTCTCAGCATGATCCGGTGTAAAGCACGATACAGCTGTTTCCTCCCGACTTTAAAAAGTTCGGCTGGGATGCCGTCCTTACCAGCTGCCTTGCAGTTCCGCAGCTCTTTTACTTCTTTCAGGTATAGCAATCACTGAAAAAAATAAAGGTATAAAAGTGCCCCAAAGGGCTGAATGTCGTATATCACTCGACTCAGTTCGACGAGCTGAGCCTTTTCTGTATGTGTGCGTGTATGGGTGTGTGTGTAACGCTCTCCCAATCTCACTCGATTTTCTCAGAGATGGCTTAACCGATTTCAATGAAATTAATTGCAAATGAAAGGTCTATTTACCCCATAAGACCCTATTAAATTTCATTGTAATCGGATTTCTAGTTTAGAGGTTATGTATCAAAATGTAAAAATCACGAAACATCAATATCTCAGAAACTACACAACCGATTTGAACAAAATTAATTCCAAATGAATGGGCTACCTAAAAAACCTTCAACTTCCCAATTTCATTGAGATTGAACATGTGGTTCAAAAGTTATCGAAAGAAACGTGTTCTCGAGACTATTTAATCTCACTCATGTTTCTCAGAGATGGCTGGACCGATTTTCATAAAATTGGTGTCAAATGAAAGGTCTAGCTGCTTCATCACACTCTATGAATATCATTGTGATCGGACAGTAACTTTGTCTGTAATGTTTAAAATTTTTGAAATCACGAAACTTCGTTATCTCAGAAACTACATAAACAATTTGAACAATGTTGATATCCAATGAGCGGGCTAGTTGCGGGTTAACGGATAAATTTATTAATGATTGAACACGTGGTTCGAAAATTGTGAAAAAAATCGTGTTCCCATGATTTTTTATATTCACTCGTTTTCTCAAAAATGGCTGAACTAATTGCAACAATCTTATTGTCAAATGAAAGGTTTGGCTGCCCTATAGGTTCCCATTTCATTCGATTGTAATCGGACTTTTTTTTTCAACCGTTATATATTCAATTGTAAAAACAACGTAATTCTATAATCTCAAAGATTACACGACTTATTTGAACATAATCACGGACTTTCTCTCAAACTTACAAGTAACAAATCTCATTACAATTTGATATGTGGTTCAAAAGCTAAAGAAAGGAACGAAATAGATTGATAAAAATACTTGGCATCAACATAGTTCAAATTGGGTATTGTACTAATGAAGTATTGACTCTCGGCCTCTCAGCATTCTCCCGGTTATGAAAATCTCATGTTGGGTAGTATTTGTCTTTTTTATGCTGTTTCCAGAAACCGGAAGCTACTATCTAAAAATTATAAAAGGCGTCTGAAGTTGATTTCTGGCCCCTGGGTGTCATACGGTCCCGGTCCCCCATTATGTCGTGGAGTTATTTTTTATGTTAATGCAGTCAAACGCAAAAAAAATGTATTTGTTTATTTTTAGCCCCTGACTTTAACTATTTAATCTTTAAATTTTTAATTTTTTTTCATTTATTTATTTTTTTTAATATTTTTATTCAGTTTTACTTAGTTTTGAATTTTGTTTCTAAATATTTTCTGAATTTTTCATTTTTATTTTTTTATCTATTATACGTTGGGTAGTATTTGTCTTTTTTATGCTGTTCCCAGAAACCGGAAGCTACTATCTACACGCAAAAGTTGAATGGTGCGAAACCAGTACAAAATTGTGCGTTTTTAGCGCAATTGTTGATGTAATTCGGAACCAGTACAATGATTGCGTATTGGGCATAACGCAATTAATGCTCTAGCGTTTCTTAAATGTATTTGGCAGCTCCAAACTACTACACCTAAACAGTTTCAACTGGTATCAAGCAGCATTGCAAAGCGAGCGAGAAGCAAAACCATTCTTCTCCTTTCTGCTTGAGGACGAGACATATGCTACGCTTTTCAAGTCTTTTGCACACACGCTTTCGAGATACTTTTTCTTCTTCAAGCATTCCTCTGAATAGCAGCAAGCACGCACCGACAGTATGAGTGCGAGACTAACAACACTGGTATCAAGTATGTACAGCACGGGTGTCTCGCTCATTTCGTGAAGCAACGAGATATCGCCTTGCGCGTCGCAATCCGAACCGAAAGAGAAGCGAAAGAGCACATACATGGAAATTCTACGAGCGAGAGAGAAATTTATCTCGTCGCTTGAGAAAAAAGCGCGTGCAGTCACTAATACACTCGACGTGAGAAATAAAGTGTCGGTGTATGATACATATTCTGATTTCATTCTATGTCAATGTATTCGCAGTACAACTGTTGCGTTATGCGTTTCACACATTTATTGTGCGATTTCTGTGCAACATTTGTGCGAATCGGGAAGACACAATGATTGTACAGGACTTCAACTTTTGCGTGTAAAAATGATAAAGGCGTCTGAAGTTGATTTCTGGCCCCTGGGTGTCATACGGTCCCGGTCCCCCATTATGTCGTGGAGTTATTTTTTATGTTAATGCAGTCAAACGCAAAAAAATTGTACTTGTTTATTTATAACCCCTGACTTTAACTATTTAGTTTTTTAAATTTTTATTTTTTTTTCATTTATTTAATTTTTTTTAATATTTTTATTCAGTTTTACTTAGTTTTGAATTTTGTTTCTAAATATTTTCTAAATATTTTCTGAATTTTTCATTTTTATTTTTTTATCTATTTTTTTTTTCCAATATTTATTTTTGATTTTTTTTTTTAAATTTCTTTCTTATTTTATGACTCAATTAGGGAACGTCCATTGATTACACAAAACAAAAATAGATAGGGGAGGAGTACCAGCTATGGCAATGCCTAAAACCCAAATTAATCCACCTAGCGGTGAGACCTAGCCTTTCTCATTCTTACTTATTATTCGTTTAAATAGATTTACACTTCCCCTACAATTATAGATCTCCCACAATTACGGATCACTTTTGTGTCTCATAGCATAGCCTAGCATAGCATAGCATAGCATATTTGATCGCCCGTGTGTTGCCCGCGATTGATCAGAATCAGCTGAAATTGCACAAAGAACCGACAAAATGGTGCCTAGGAGTAGCAAGCCATTTTCAGTGTACAACTCCTGGTGATCTTTTTTTTTTTTCACTGGTCAATAACGTAGCTGGCCACGCCCAATGCAGATCAATAGAGGAAGGGATATCGGGAGTGTTAGTTTAATATTTGTTGCTACTAGAGACCGAGGAATCCTCTGCATCGTCCACAAGTATCAAAGGAAGGAATAAGTGTTAGTGGAAAGGAATTGATCTGGATCCATCGAGGTTAATGGTGCGATCTTTTCTACACAAATTCGCGCACGATATGGTTACTTCGCGGTCTCAGGGCAACCGGCCACCAGGAGACGATATAAATAGAACCGCGCCATGAACGCTGTATCGGCATACAGGAGAATCTAGTTGTCTTCGGAAACCTACCAATCGTTAGCAGTCTGTATCATAGCAAACTTCGCGTTTCATCCCGTGAACTTTTTAAATTTAGCTGGAAACGAATGGATTTTGTAAAACGCAACAACCGCACGCCGAATGCTAACAACGCAAACTACTGGTACCAGTGGCAAATATCATACCGCGTTGATTTGTGACATGATGGAAAAATGGATAATGCGCTCAAATAACCGATAGAACATGTAAGGAGATAAAAAAAACCCTTCGCGAGCGAAGTCTCTGACCAGAAAGCCACCACGAGGCACACCCGAGCATAGAACGATGTAATGGTCATTGATGCGTAGTCATTGAATTTCGAAACCGTCATATTAAGATAGCCACACTGAGTGCAGTCAAAATACCGCGTGCGAAACTGAACTGCCCTCTTCGAAAGCAAACAAGAGCGTGCCGACCACTGGTATGACGGAAAAGCCAAAACACACGCTTTGTTTAAAAAAAAATTATAATAAAAAAATAGATTAAAAAGGGAACTGGCGAAATTCCATGCATCCTAAGCTCAAAACATCAAAGCTGAAAATATAAAACCGAACAAAATGGTCGCAGCCGTCCGAACAGGATTAATCATGGTGAGTGAAGCGATCTTTCTGATGTAATCTATCTCTCGTCGCGAGTTTCCTATTGAGCAGACAAAACTGGCAAAGTTCCATGTATTCAAAGCCATAAGAATTAAGAAAAGGCAGATACACATGTTCGCCAAAACAATATGCATAAATGTAGGTATTAAAACCGACAGAATTCTAAGTTTATTTGAAAAATGCCAAACCAATCACAATCAAAGTAAGTTTGGAAATTATTGCATGGAAAACATATACAGAAATTTCTATCCAAAAGCTAGGAAAATCCTAAAATGAAATCAAGTTTCACCCGTGGAATCAAAACTGGCGCAAATAAAATTCGCTTGGTCATCGCCGTTCGAATCGATCGACAAAAAATCACAAGAGGGTTGTGTGCAAAGCCACGACCGCAAGGATGAAGTAGAATACTTTTACAAGAAAACCCAGCTGCTTGCGTGTCAGTCATTTTTTAATTTGTTATTCAATTCAATATCGGATAAGATACCGATCACATCTTGGCGTTATCACTGACAGTGCGAATAAAGTATTCCTTGTGATAAAATAAACAGTGAAAAGTGACTCAAAATCAGACGGTTCACGTGTTGTCAAAATGAGTCAACTTTTCCGCTATCCGTAGCCATGCTAATGTTTTGGCCGCTATACGCTGCTATTGGTATCCAGTGTCCCTACATCAGCTGGCCCAGCTGCTATCGATGCTGAGATCCGCTGCAACTAGTGCACTATCCATTGCCATGCCACAGCTGTGGCCGCTATCCGCCTGGTATCCACTGCACTGCTACTGCTGCTGCCAAGGGAAGACTGCTGTTGTCGCTGTCTAGAATTATTATGAGCGGCTTCGACTGAAACAGGCTCTTATATAGGGATGAAAAACCTATCGATAGTAGTGGGAAATCATCGATAACTTTCGATAGCCATTTCAGTTGATTTTTCCCATCCTTACTCTTATACCGACAAATGGCAAATTTAAAATGACAAGGTCTATGATTCTGTCGTCCGTGCTTGGGAAGCAATCATATTAACTACTAATCAGGTCAGTCGAATTTTGTGCTTCAACAAGGATTGACCATTCTTAATAATATAGTTGCTTGTCATGATTTAGACTTGATAATTTTTGAATTTTAATTATGCGAAAAATTATTTTTAATGCTGATAATGAAAGCTTTTCGGATGTTGTGCTCATGACTGAAGGAAAAGATAATTCAGTACATACTGAAACACAGAGAGGAAGCCAAATATATATCTGTTCCAAATTTTATGAAAGTGTAAATCGATTCTAGAGAAAATATTAACTCTCCAATTAGGTTTTTAATTTATCCTGAGAAGGACAATTTGTTGTTTAATGCAATGTGATCAATGATGACGATCACATCTTTGCGTTATCACTGGCAGTGCGAATAAAATATTCCTTGGGGGAAAAACACTGAAAAGTTTTCCAGGACGTTCTTTTCATTGGATGCATTTGCTAGTGTGCCTGCTATCGCTCAGAGACAGCATTTCACTACAATGCCACACTGCATCAGCTGGCCCTGCTTATATAGATGTTGAGACCAACGTCAACCGCTGCGCTTTCCCCGCTGACACAGTAGTGGACGCTTCCGTTGCCATTGGTATCCGCTGCCCTGCATCACCTGGTCCTACTATCGATGCTGAGACGCGCTCCGCTATCCGTTGCCATACCACAGCTGTGGCCGTTGTCCGCTGCACTGCTACTGCTGCTGTATCCACTGCTGCTGCTAAGGGAGGACTGCTGTTGTTGCAGTCTAGGATTATAATGAGCGGCTTCGGTTGAAAAAGGCTCTTGTATAGGCCAAATAGCACATTTCAAATGGCAAGGTCTATGATTCTGTCGACCGGGCTTGGGAAGCAATCATATATCGACCAATCAGAGGCCGAAGTTTTTGTTTTGACAAGGTTTGACTATTTTCAATATCACAATAGTTTGAATCTTAGAAGATTTCCCAATCTATTGCTGCAAGAACGAAGGAAATCCATCAAATACTAAGCGATTTATTAGCTTTTGAAATTGGACATATTATTCACTTTTTTCGGTTTTAGATTTTCATTTCACATCCCTATGTAGCCGAACTTCCTGAGAGAAGTATTCTACTTTAAAAGGCGTGTGGTGTTATATAATTGCGGAGAGAAAGAGAAACAAAAGCAGAAGAAATCAAAGACTCGCGACAGCCCAGCACGCACTGTAAGGCTAATGACATACTGAGGCGTCAAATGAAGCGGAGCTAAAAGCGTCGCAAAAGCGTCAGAGCTACTTTTTCGAACGTCTATATGAAACGCTCAAACCGGTCATACTGGAGCGGCAAAGACGCGTCGATAAAGGCGGCGAAACAGAATGAGTAGTGTTTTGACGCGCGTATATGTACGCGGTATTACAATATTCAGACCAAATCTTTTATCGCCAGGTGCTTTATATTTGCTTTGCTTTGGTTTGGTAATTGAAAAAAGCAAATAAAATACATTTTCGTTTAGAAAATGTTAAAATGTTTAGAAGAGGGTTGTGCAGTAAATCCATGTTCAGACTAAACCTGATATCGCCAGATACTTAATATTTGCTTTATTTTGGTCTTAATCTTAAAAAAGAATAAAAGTAGGATAGAAAATACTATCGGGAAAAATTTTCAGGTCGTCGGGAAAATAGCACTGATATTATTGATTGATATTGTTGAGTTTTGATTTGAATGGCCAGAAATCTAGCATGCTGAACTTTTTTGGTCACGAAAATGCAAGCCGCTGAGTAACTAGCTGTGCTCACATGGGTTATTCAAATCCTAACAGATATTATAAACTAGTTGAACGTTGCTCGGGGTTAACGGGTTTAGAATTTAGAATAATTTCGTATATTTTTTACTACGTCTGTAGCGCAACTCACTTAAGTAATATTATTTTATTTCATAAAAAAATCTCTATGTTCACTAAAAACGTAATTTACCGTGCTTGAAAAAGCAAAAAAATCTTCATTGGACGAATTCATATTTCCTTCAATCAAAACCGCTACTGGAATCTAGGAATATGACAACACAACGCATTTGCGACGCTCGCTCCAGTATGTCATAGGAAGCTTCACTCAACGCTTCTGTTTATTCCGCTTCTCAAACGCTCAACGCTTCGCTTCATTTGACGCCTCAGTATGTCAGTAGCCTAAGGCCGAGGTCATAAAGGAAACGATGCAGCACGAACATCGTCTTTCCTCACTCGAAG
Source organism: Wyeomyia smithii (assembly GCF_029784165.1). NCBI lineage: Eukaryota > Metazoa > Arthropoda > Insecta > Diptera > Culicidae > Wyeomyia > Wyeomyia smithii. The sequence continues at coordinate 240,197,791 of NC_073695.1, read as the reverse complement.
GAATAATCTTGAAACTGACGCGCATCCGAACACATCCCGAACTGTTTCGGCGCTACTGCGTCGCGTAACCCTCGGCCCAAGCATGAAACTCGATCGAAAGCAAAGTAAACAAAGCTGCTCACCCTCGACCTATTCATTCTGCCATTCGATTAGAAAAAAAAAAATACAAGCAAAATATCCTCATTACTAGTCTAGTTTTTATCTTTTGCTGTGTCTCTTCTCTGATCCCTGGTGTTAGTTCGTGAAACGTCGCATGGGTGACGCTCTTCTTGCACACAACCTTATTGCTACCTAAGTTCACTTTACGCACACTAACACAAACTCATGGCAAGCGCTTGCGAGAAACGCGCTCCGCCACCGAAAAGAGGATTTTAGCATTGGCATCACTTTCACCGGCTCAACGAAACTGCCTAATTTCGTAGAACCTTTCTCTCCAACCTTATTAAAACTTATTGAACTTTTCAAAATTGTGACCGCACCACAGGAACACTAAGGGAAATGCGGTTTTGGCACTTTTCACTATTTTGCTGGGCGCTGTACAGCAATCAAGGACTTAATTATTCGGCGCGGAGCAATCGGAAAAACGAACCGCACTAGTCGAGCGCTCGCATCAAACTCCGGATCACTTTTGTGTCTCATGTTATTCAACTCAGTTAAACTAACGGTTCGAAGGCATATAACATTTTTGCAGTAAATTATGCCATATTTACTAGCTCTGAGCACAGAGAACATAGTTCTTATTCCTAGATTGATATGTTTTTTATAAACGTGAAATATTGTCTTCCAGAATCTAACATAATATTTGTCGTTTTTCTCAATCCGCGCAAGTAGCACGCCCATCGTTCTCGTGCAAAAAAATAACTCATACACAAAGATCAAGGTAAGTTCTTCACGATTCATCAAAATGTAGATGGTTGATAACGATTTTTCTGTAAAAACTAGTTATTTTCTGAGTGTTCCATAACAGGGACAAATGTGATTTTCACCAAATCAAACACCTTCTCAACTTCTATTGAGCTCTGAACGGAAGCTAAAAAGTGCTGAGCCTTTGAAAAATATTATTTCCAAGGCACGAGGAACAGGAAAGCTACGTAAAGCGGGAAACTATTATGATGTACCGTATACAATGGTTCATTGCTACCTTCGGGAGCGACAGACCTGGATTCTCGGTCTAACTGCAACCTCAAAAGCCACATAAAATGTGATCAGGCCATGCGGGATCTTTGATACTATTTGAAATATGTTATTGCTTCAAATTACATAATTTTAATAAGGTTTATTGAATGAATTCGTTGCCAAAAGCTGTTTTCATTATGCTGATCCATAATATGATGCGAAATGTCTCATAATTAGAACCGCTCTCAAAAGTGATCCATAATTGTGCATTTGGTGAGTTATGAAATAAACATATTTTCTGAGAAATATTCACAAAAAATGGAAAGTAATACTCAATGAAATGAAAGATTACATATTTCTGTGACTGAAAACATTTATAGATTACTTATAAACAATGAAATTGGTCAGAAATGATTTTTGTGAATTCATACATCTTCTTAAGTGATCCATAATCGTGGGGGAACTGTACACGAACACTTCAATTTGTTAAAGAAAAAATACACCTTGGTTATTCGAGCATCGAACGTACCAGGGGGCTGTACAAAGCCTTTCTCGTACAGTGGATCGCGGAATCCATCGGCAATTCTAAAAATGAATCCCAGCTGCTTGTTTGCTCTTGAAATGACATCTTCGTAATGTGCCCGGAATGTAACTTAGCTACCCGAAATTACGCCGAGATCTTTAACTTGGCTTACGCGCTGGAGAGTTTGCCAAGATAAGCTGTATGGAAAGCTAATAGAATGAAGCTTTCTACTGAAGGTAATTACATTACATTTTTCCACACACAAGGTAAGAATATTACGGTTGCTCCGCTCACCGAAAGCATCAATCAACTTTAATATTTTTAGACAGTCTCCAAGGCAGGCTATAGTCAAAAAGATTTTTACATCGTCTGCGAAAAGGTGCCGTGTACCTCGAGGTAAAATAGTAGCAACGTCGTTAATGAATAGTGAAAATTAAAGTGGACGGGGATTGCTTCCTTGCGGCACTCCAGAAGAAGGTGTAGATGGCTCAGAATGTGACGACCCAAGACTGACACATACAACTCTGCCGGTCAGGTACGAACAAAACCATTTCACGAGCATGGCAGAGAGCCCTAGTTTATCAAGCTTTCGTAGAAGAAGGTTGTTATTTGCACGATCGAACGCAGCCTTGAAGTACGTGTACACAGCATCCCTTTGCAATCCCGCATCCATTGAGATTGAACAGCTTCACAAGAGGCACCACCAGTTCGTTCGAGTAATTTTCTATCATAGATGGTTGTGGAATGTACACAGACCTTACAAAAAAAAAAGAATTTATTTGGGCATTTGTGGCGGCTGTGCAGCGATTGCCGTGAACCGCTTCTTTTGAAAGTAGCGAGCAGTAGAAGTCGTGCCCAACTCCACTTATCACCAAAACAAAACAAAATTTCATTATCTACAAAAATGTCGCTAAAGAAGTACACATGATTATATTTCTAAAATTTTTCTTCGCAAAATGGCAACGGTTTGAAAAAAAAAATCTTTTTCGACAAATACTACAGATATACAGTGACGTGGGACTGAACACTGTAATTAGGGTTTTTTAATTATAAAATTAACAGAGTCTTCTGACGGAATCAATGTGTTCCTCAGCGACTGTACGTATTTTTATTTTCAGCCTCCCCTGGAAATCAATTTTTGAAATATATTCAACAACACTCGAAAGAATATCGTTTATGTTTGGCGATATTATGCCTGTAGTATTTTTTGTGTGTAAACAACATGTATTTGACAAGGCACAAGCATATCGTGCTTGTTGAAGAAGCACCAAGTATTTCTTGTAATGCGTCAAAGTCAGAATTAACTCTATATCCTCACCAAATCCAATAACACTTACGTTATCATAATGAATGGTTTTGTCTTATTCAACTCTAATTAAATCAAATCTATAATATGGATCTTACTTTCAAAATAATATGGAAGGTTAATTAATTGGCAAACAGGAAAATCTATGTTGAACAAAATTATTAACAAGTTCCAGCAAAAAATCGTAGCAATCAACAATTCCATTTTTGGTTTTTGCTTGACAATTATTTTCATTTGCCTACAATTATATTCACTGTATTACGAAGACAGCTAATATACATTTAGTATGGTAAAGCTTAGAATAATAATATATCATCTAACAATTTCGAAATGTAAAAAAAGATTCTATATGAACCTTAGTAAATAAACCAAAAAATCACAAGCATTCGCAGGCTCTTACTCTTCTATAAATGTGTATATTTGGGAATTTACTCTTTCGATATTATACGGTCACGATTATTTGGTGAATATCGAAGATAAAATTAAATAAATATCCTTTGGGTTCCATCTGTCCCAATCCATCCATATTAGAGTACGGCAAGCATATGTTACAGTAGGTTTTCATATATCAATAATACTAACTTTTTTGTGTTAAGAGATAGATGGATGGTTTATTCAGCAAAGTTTTAGAACGTGCAAAAATATGAAACTTTGCTAAACATTTAAAGTTCCTATCTTCATTGGGTACAGAGTTACAGGGTATATTCTATAAAAGTTACTTAAAAGTTGGTTTTTTGTGTTTAACTTTAGTTAGTTACATTTTACAATAAAACGTTGTTCTTAAGAAGCATTTGGGCATATAAAACACACGTTTTTGTTGGAGGCCACACATCTTCAAAGCTTTTCCTTACAAAGTTTTGGCATGTTTTAGCTTTTTTTTGATAACTTGAGAAAGTATAAAGTAAAAAGGGGCAAGTAGAATCATGATGTCACTACGTTTTCTCGAAGTTCAGCTCGAGTGCTCAAAACTGTCATAAGTTCCATACGTCCCAATCTACCTAATCTATATTCTAAACGTTGTAAAGTTATCGAAAAAATAAGCTGAAACATGCTATAACTTTGTAAGGAGACGTCCTGGAGATGTGTGACCTTCAACAAAAACATATTTTTTGTACACCCAAATGCTTCTTATGTAAAATGTAACTAACAAAAGTTAACCACAAAAAACTAATTTTTAAGTAACTTTTATAGAATATACTCTGTAACTCTGTACCCAATGAAGATAGGGATTTTGTTTGTTCAGCAAAGTTTCATATTTTTGCACGTTCTAAAACTTTGCCGAATAAACCATTCCTCTATCTCTTAACACAAAAAAATTATTATTATTGCTATATGAAAACCTACTGTAACATATGCTCACCGTACTCTAATATGGGTGGATTGGGACAAGTGGAGCCTAAAGGAGTTTATAGTACTTCAGCTTAACTTTAAGGAAAAGTATTGACATCGTGACTCCACTTACCCCTTTTTAACCTATACGTTTTTTGACAATTTGCAATTATGCGGGTCATTCAAACAAACATTTGTTCCGAAAACACTATGAAGCTAGGATGAAGGTGAAAGGCGCTATGGAATTAAGTTCCACGTTTTGCCTTATTGGACCACTGTGCAGCGGCTCTTTTCTCCACTGGTACTGTTGCTTTTACTGGCATGTATTCTTTCAAGACATCAGTTTTTATTAGGCTAATAAAAACTAAATCAGGTTTTGAAATTGTTCAAAAAATGGGGATTGTTTCAAACTCTTCGGAAAACTTTTACCTTCGAGACATCATATTAGTCTAAGCTCATAGAAGCAAAAATAAATTGACCAATTGGGACGGGGTGACCCTGTCAATTTTTATTTCGATATTAATACAGAGAATATCACAGGAAACAGATGGTGTCCGTTCACGTCGTCTGTGCTAGGAATGCTCGAATGTAATTGGTTCATTATTTGGGTAAATTTGTCGTTGAAACTTTTTATCAATTTTACCGCTTAGCAATGGAATTAGAATGATAACTAGCATATTACCAAATTGTTCTACATTTTATCCAACCAACAACATATTGGTTAATGTTATCGGGACCATCCACATACCACGTGGACAGATTTTTGACGATATTTACCCCCCCCCCCTTCCCGTGGACAAATGCCCATATAATTTTTTGTTTTTTTTTGGAAGGACCGTGGATATTACACAACCCCCCTCCTCCCCCCCACCAAAGTTGTCCACGTGGTATGTGGATGGCCCCATCCATCTTGTGGTTATGCTGTTTTTGACGTTTGAAATCTGACGCAACATTTACCAGTTTCATTTCCAATTTTACAAAATGCATCCAGTTTAGTAAGCAAAGACGTAGTCCCACGTCAAAAAAAAGAAAATCCTGACGAGTCGAATGTGGATAACAACGTTTTACTGAGATACGAAAAACCATGGAGGAGTCTGTTACTAGGGGTGGGCAAAACGGCTCTTTTGCAAGAGTGGTTCAGAGCCACTCACCATTTCGAACCAACTCATATGACGGGTCATGGTTCACAATGATTCACGAGCGTTGACAGTTCGTGTTGTCTAGGTGAACTTCGGCTTTGCGCGAACCATCAGGTTCTGGTGCACTCAAATAACCGTGATTCTTTTTCGTAAGCCGTTCGTTCTTTCGCTCTTTTCTAAGAACCGGTTCATATGAACGGTTCTTGAGCCGTTCGCCCATCCCTAAATGTTACCAAAAGTTCCCAATAAGTACATTCACTTTTTTGTTATTGTTTTACTCACTCTAGTGCACAAAGACACACCTACCAAAAAGTTAACTTTCAGTAGTCACGTATAAAAGCTAGCATGCAGCAATTTAGTCTTCATTGTATAACCAATCACCGCAGCAAGAAGACGGTTGATTCTTATTAGAAATTTGCTCGAACCGCAGCCGGAAAAACAGCTGCTGATATTAGCGCCGCAAGATTGAGCAAGTGAGATCCTCACTGCATACACTAGTGTTAGAAATACTACAAGGTATACAGCCCTAGGGTTGTATGAAATGGTGGCGTGGGACTAAACACCGTAATTTGGGGTTTGTTATTCCAAAATATACAGATTCCGCAGACAGAATCAATGTGTTTGCTCGGTGACTTACGTTTTTTTTATTTTCAGCCATCCCTGGCAATCTATTTTTAGAAATATGTGTAGAAATTTGTATAATTTCTCGTAATGCGTCAAAGTCAGAATTAACTCTATATCCTATAAAAACCGAATTCAATAATGCTTACGTGATCATTTTTTACGTTATCATAATGTAGGATTTTGTCTTATTTCACTCTGATTAAATCAAATTTATAATAAATATCTTACTTTCAAAATAATATGGGAGCCCTTACAAAAGTTCATTAATTGGCAAACATAAGAAGATATGTTAAACAAAATTATCAACAAGTTTCAGCAAAAGCCTACAATTTCATTCGCTGTATTACGAAAACAGCTAATAAACATTTAATATGGTAAAGCTTAGAATAATAATATATCATCTAACAATTTTGAAATGTATGAAAGAATTCGGAATGAATCTTAGTAAATGGACCAAAAATTCACAAGCATTCACCGGCTCTTACTTTTCTATAAATTTGTATACAGTGATGATTTGGAGGTTCGTTAGTTGGGTGTTCGCTAGTTGGGCTGTCACCCAACTAAAAAGCACTCTAATGTCAGAATTCAACGTCATTCAAATGCATTTCAGGGACCCGAAAAGTGAAAAAAAAATTACTAAAATAAAATTATATTATTTATTGTTGTAAAAATTTGTAAACATGTTTGCTTATTACGCTTAATCCATTCAGCACTAATAAGTTTGTTTCTCAGCGCTGTTAACTGGACACTTCATGCAGATCATATCTGACATAATCAAACGCGTAATTTGGAAAGTATATTATGAATTTACAACATTTTGTGTGTAATTTAGAGGTTTACTGTTCGGTTGTTTGTTTTTTTTTGTTTTTCAACGCCTTTACCGGAATTATCCAGCGTAGCGATCCTTCATTTTTTAGGCAAGAAGCAGAGTGATGTGCTTGCGCTTCATCATTTTACTTCTCGTTGGAATTTTTGTATGAAAAAGTATTGATCAAATACATAAAATATTTACAACAGCAGCAAGACAGATGAGCAAAGTTCATTTTCTTTGGCATAGTTTTACCGCAATGAAATTAGGAAATCAAACAATCGGCGCTCCCCTTTGAAAAATTTGCCCAGTTGTCAGTTCATCCAACTTACGAACACGATTCGCTAGTTGGGTGGCAGTTGTGTTCCAACCAACGAATTTCGGCTGTATTTGGGAATTCAATCTTTCGATACTATTCGGTCACGATTATTTAGTGAATATCGAATATAATATATAATAAACATGACTTGTAATTGTTGCAAAAATCTACAATTCTTGTTGAGTAATTCATGGTAATCATATTTATGAGATAAACTTCCAATCAGCAGCAGCATTGCAGTTTTTCCTCGGTTGCACACGAATAGAAATGTACGAACAGAAGTATACTACTGCAATACGAACAGTACCGCGCGCTGCAGTACGAACGGAAGTGTACCGCTGAAATATACGAATAGAAGAGTACCGCTGCAATCATAGACGACGTGAGACCTGCGGCTTTTTGCTCCACTAGTACAGTTGCTTTTACTGGCATGTTTTCTTTCAAGACATCAGTTTTTATCACGTTCTGACAACAGGTTTAGGGATTGTGCATTAATGGGGATTGTTTCAAACTTTTCGAAAAACTTTTACCTTCGAGACATCATATTAGTCTAAGCTCATGGAAAGAAAAATAAATTGACCTATTGGGACGGGGAGACTCTGTCAATTTTTTTTCGATATTGATACAGAGAATATCACAGGGAACGGTTGGTGTCCATTCGCGTCGTCTGTGCTAGGAATGCTCACATGTAATTGGTTCATTATTCGCGTAAATTTGTAATTGCAACTTTTTATCAGTTTCACCGCTTAGCAATGAAATTAGAGTGATAACTAGCATATTACAAAATTGTTATACATTTTATCTATCCAACAACATATTGGTTATTGTTATCCATCATGTGGTTATGCTGTCATTAGCGTTTGAAATCTGGCGCAACATTTGCCAGTTTCATTTCCAGTTTTACAGAATGCATCTCAGTATAGTAAACAAAGACGTAGTCCCACGTCAAAAAAATCTAATTTAATTGTTTATAAGTTTTGTTGTTGCTAATCAATCGCTAAAATCGTGTGTACTTCACTAGATAATCTAATGAAAAAGCTACAGTTAAATTTCAGGTCAATCGGATGCAAACTTTTTCAGTTCTACTGCTTGCCGATTTTGAAAACATGGTTTTGAGAAAAACGCGTTCAAAGTTTCAAAATCTTTTAAATCATAAGAATCGCCATAAAAAAGCCCCTAATAATTTTTTACTATCAGTCAGCTATCCCTGCGTCGTAAAGTTGTCCTTCCTGGGCATGATTATGTAGTAGAGAACAGTTTAAAATATCGGCATCACCACAGTTCGAACAAGACACAAGAAGCTTAGTCCACTCTTGCTCGACTGTAAAAACTGCTCAACACTATTACATTTCTTACACACTCCTAATTCAGAAAAGGCAGTAAATACAGCGAAAAATGTATGAAACAGTAGCTGAAATGCCTATTAACATCGCGATCACGGTTTAAATCGGAAGTTTTTAATTTTTTCGCCGAGGTACTAACGTACTTCGAATCTCTTTTGACCGCATGGCGGTTAAGCGGGTGTCGGTTACTAATTTTACTCTGGGTTGTTCTGGTACTTCTTCTTCTACTGCCTTTGTGGCCACTGTACACCTTGTCACTCATATTTAAGTACTTTTGAATATGACTATTGCAGTTAAAAAGTATAGAAAAACTCAAACGAAGAACGTACTCAACGAGAACGGCTGATCGACTAAACAAAGGACAATTGTGAGTAAACACGTGCTGTAGAAACGCTGTAACGGTCAAAACTTGATGAAGCGACCTCTATACTTAGAATTTGAAACACGATATCGAACATAGGAAACTTTGTATGCCGAGCATCGCCAAATTGAACGCAAGATGTGATATCGGAGCATAAAAGTTTTCCGGTAAAAATTGACTTAAACGAACTTTGAGTTTAGATCTGTACCTGGGCGATGTAGATTTAGATTTTAGGATAGTTTTAGCATAATTGAGGCCAATAAAAAATGGCAATTTGCGGATGCGGATTTTATGAATAATAATTGATATAAAATATCCATTAACAGCTACTCAAAGACAAACATTGAATATCGGGTCAAAAGTTTTGAAAAAAATCTATTATAATGGTGCATTTTAGCAGCTAAATCGATTTTGAAAAACTGTGAAAAATATCTATGTATATGTTTCTATAATGATATTGGAAGGGCTGTTAAGATAGGTCTCGTTAATTCGATAATTAAATTTGAAAATTCAAAATTTAAAATAATTTGAATACAATTTTATTAAAGCGTTTTTTATCTCTCGATACAAGTGTTAAAAAACGGGTCGTGAGTTAGGGTCCTGGGTGTGGAGTCGCCTCCCTGGGCGTCGGTGATTGGCTACAACAGTGGCGGAACTAGACCGACGGAAAATAAGCGAGAATAAAAAAAAAGTGTGAGAGATAGTTTGATACATTATTCACAAAAGATCAAGGAAAGTTGATTTCTAACTCTAAGAAATCCATTTTCGGGGAAATGTTTTATCATAACACCCAAAAAGAGTCAACAAAAAATACGCATTGAAACCGTGTTCAACCCAATATGAACATCTTCAACCCAACCGAATGATGATGATGATAGTAAGACTCGAGCAAACTGTAAACAATATCCTAGGAAAAACACAGCCCAGAGTGCCAGTGACACCAACAAACTACATGATCCAGTTATGCATACAAACCTAAATCCGCAATAATCGGTCAGTAGAAGCAAATCTGTTTATTTTGCCGCATTGATATTAAAACATGGAACGTACAGCGGACAGCCATAGTGAAACCGACCGGACCAATCGACATTGCCGGACATCGTCCAACGGGAACAGGCCATCATCCGTCCGGTTCGGTTTCGTTGCAATTGTGCAGCAGCAATAACAAAACAACAATAATAATAACAACAACAACAACAGCAACGGCAATACTAGGCAGGCAAAAACATCACAAAAGCTTTTCCTCCAGCAGCCTGGAAGCTCTATGCTCTATGTTGTATGACGTTGCATAAATATATCTCCGGTCCAGCGCGCCCTCGGGCCCAGTGTAGACTTTTTATTCTCTCTCTCGAAATTTTCTATTTTCCTCATGCATGTATGCAAGCATGCTTGCAGCTTCAACGCCACTCGCTGCACTTGACATGCATCTGGCCGGGTACGGATTCTCCCCCCGTGCCAACCTGCCGTTTGCTGTTTGTGACGATGGAGAGCCGTCGGAGCATTTAGCCTCTTAACGCGTCCGTTCGTGCGATGCGATGCTATGCGATGGGATGCGAGCGGAGAGAAGCACACAAAAGAGGCAATTGCGGATGCGGATAGAGTGTGTGGATTAATCCGCTTTGCTGAACCTGGAAAAACTAATCGCAATTGTGTAATTAGAATTTAGGAAATAAAATCCACCGGCAGTGGATGTGTTTTGAATAAAAAAATAGACGGCCAGGGTCGCGTGATGAAGTGAAACGCACAGCCTTAACGCGGTTCGGGGGATTCGGTTGTTTTTCTGCACTACGGGTACAGGGTATTGTTGCTGAACAAAAAAAAAACCAACAAGAGAGAGTTTGTGTTATAGTCAAAATAAATATTGAAATTGAAATTGAAAAGATCACGGGTTTAACGTGGGGATTATTTCTATCCGATGGTTGCTCGGTGGTTACTGATACCAGTGACAGGAACAGGAGAAATTGAATCACAGTTTCAACTGAGTTACTGCAGCCGGTCTAAGTTTAGAGGTTGCTTGCGAATTCTTTTTCACAATGGACATAGATACTTACTATTAACCATTCTGATAAAAACATTTTGTTTGTCCTACTAACAAAGCTTTTCACCTGCTCTCTCTCTCCTTTCAATCCACAGGTAAGCACCGTCTGTGACAGCTAACAATCAAATTAAAAGCGTAAGTAAGAAACAAACAGTTCCGACCCAGAAATATCTCCAATCAGAAAGTGTGAAAAAGTTTACCGCTCGGCCGAAGGTCGGAGAGGTTAGCCTCGTTTGCTGACATTTGCTAACGTGTTTGCCTATTTGTTTAGGTTGCCACCACCACCGCCGAAACAGCAACCAAAAAGGGCAGGACGAAAGGACGAAAGGACAGCTGATATGACAATTCGTCATCTACAACTGCAACCTGCTGCCGCCTTCTGTCCTTCTGTTCGGGAGGTTCGGAAAAAGACCCGTTTAAACCGAACTCAAAGTTTGCTCCAAGGTCCGGGGTTGGAGCCCAGCCTCTGTTGGCAGAGAAGAGTATGTTTGTCATGTCAGCTTTACGGTCGGTTCATTTTCCCTCTTCCCCGAGATCCGTCAAATTTGCGACACATTCGTTATTAAAAATTATACTCAAACAGATGGTGTTCTGTATGCCCGAAAACGGTTCCCGGGTTCCGGGTGTGTAGTTATTTGTTTGTCGTCCGAACCACGTGACGTGTGTTCCCCCTCATTCATCGTCAGCGTCGGTCGTTCCAACAACGGCGAGTGGAAAACCGAGAGTTCGGGAAGTTTTTCTTTCAGCAGCAGCAGCAGCGCCGTACAAATCGTCATCACAGCCGCACAATATGGTGTGGCACATCGTCAGCGAAAGAGATGAAGTGTAGTACAAGTAGATTCACCGATGCGAAATGGGTCGTGAAAATGAATAATTTCCCTACCGACAGTCGCGATGGCCGTCATGCGGATTCTTCGCTGTGCAGGTCCTAGAAGCGCCGGCGAGAATTTATATCGGCAACAGTTGGGTCGGAAGTGCTCAAAATTTATATTATCAGACACTGCACTGCACGGCAACTGCACTGGAACTGCATCAGTTGGTGGCGGTGGATTTATGCACTGCGAAATGGGGAGCATGAAGCGAGATTAGTTTTGTTCTTAACGTGTAGATATGTCTAAGAGAGATTTCCTGTATGGGGTCTACGAAGAACAAGGATTTAATGATGAAGTTTTTCGGCAGTTTAATTCGAGTTTTTGTTTTAATTCAAGACAGCCTCGTTATACGAATAAAATACAGACCTACATGAAACAGGGTTTTTAACAGTTGTTTACTTGCATATTTATATTACGATGTTACCTACCGAGAAGTAGGACCAATCTTCAATTGATATGTTTTTAAATCATGACTTTCATCATGATGAAGTTGATATACCTCCTTATTTTTGTTTTTTTTCAATAGCTATAGATAAAATTAAATTTATTAAATGAAATTTATCACTGTCAATTAGTTAAATTTTTTATAACGTTCAATACATTTCTAAAACTTGACAAGATGTTTTTCGACAATTTTTTTTAATTTTAACGTATTTGGAAAGATTTTTCGTATTTTGGATTTTATTTAAATTATTAAAACATTTCTCGCGTTATTTTTGTTTTTTCTGTCAGTTTAATTAATTTTGAAGAAAGTGACATTTTCGAAATTTTAGAGATCTCTGACATTCTTAACATTTTTGAAATTTTTGACATATGGTATCGAACAACTTCGGCAGGTTTTTGCATAAGACTGCGCGGAAAACCGCCCTAAGAGAACCACCTGTTCTTTATTCTACTCTTCTTTGCTAGGTGTGTACTTGTTTGGCACTAAATTTTACTCTTTTTGTAGTCTTTTTTCGATCATTTTCTTCAGCACTCTACTCTACTCTACAGTTCTTTTCTACTTCTATGTACTAGTTTACTACTCTTTTTGTGCTAGTTTTCCACTCCTCTCAAATATTTTTCCATATATTTGTTACTCATTTTTTTAATTTAATTTCGCTCTTTCTCTACTCCTTTGCTACTTTTTACTTCCCCATTTCTTCCGCTAAATTTCAGTTAATTCATTTTTTACTATTTTTAAATTCTTTTTACTTTTATTCTTGCGAACTCTACTCTACTATATTGTAATACAATTAACTTTGTTTCAAACTATTTAAAGTTACTCTCTTTTACTCTATTTCTACTCGTTTTCAATTATTTCTTTACTCTTTATTTAATTTTCTACTCATTTATAGCTCAATTTTGACACTTTACCCAGTCTACTTTACTCTTTTTCCACCCTACTCTTGTTTTACTCTACTATGGGTCTAGTTTCTACTCCACTATTCCACTCGATTTTTTTCTATTCATTCTCTTCTATTTTTGTACCAATAACTTTAATTTGCTTAACACGTCTTCTATTCTCATTTTGGTCTTCTTTACTTTACATTTTTAAAATTTTCTCTTCTCTTGATTAGATTTGATTCTAATCTTTTTCTACACTTGATGTACTCATTTTGTTCTGATTTCTTACTTTTTCAGTATTTTCTACATTTTTTATACTGTTTAACAAATCTTTAACACTTTTTTCCTTTAATTCGTTCAAACCGTAATCCTCATTGAAAAATTTATCAATAATTACTCTCCTATACTTTTCACCAAAAGTTCTGTTGAGACTTCGTATTTCAAAATATAATTTAAAATTTTTTTTTTTATAAATCAAAATTTATTACTCCGGCACGCCCTAGTTCAGTCAATTTTAAACATTTTGAATTAATTCCTCATTTTTCCAATGATGGACTGTGGGGCTCATTAATAATTTGCAAATTCATGAGGAGTAAAAACAGCAGGCAGACAGACAGACAGACAGACAGACAGACAGACAGACAGACAGACAGACAGACAGACAGACAGACAGACAGACAGACAGACAGACAGACAGACAGACAGACAGACAGACAGACAGACAGACAGACAGACAGACAGACAGACAGACAGACAGACAGACAGACAGACAGACAGACAGACAGACAGACAGACAGACAGACAGACAGACAGACAGACAGACAGACAGACAGACAGACAGACAGACAGACAGACAGACAGACAGACAGACAGACAGACAGACAGACAGACAGACAGACAGACAGACAGACAGACAGACAGACAGACAGACAGACAGACAGACAGACAGACAGACAGACAGACAGACAGACAGACAGACAGACAGACAGACAGACAGACAGACAGACAGACAGACAGACAGACAGACAGACAGACAGACAGACAGACAGACAGACAGACAGACAGACAGACAGACAGACAGACAGACAGACAGACAGACAGACAGACAGACAGACAGACAGACAGACAGACAGACAGACAGACAGACAGACAGACAGACAGACAGACAGACAGACAGACAGACAGACAGACAGACAGACAGACAGACAGACAGACAGACAGACAGACAGACAGACAGACAGACAGACAGACAGACAGACAGACAGACAGACAGACAGACAGACAGACAGACAGACAGACAGACAGACAGACAGACAGACAGACAGACAGACAGACAGACAGACAGACAGACAGACAGACAGACAGACAGACAGACAGACAGACAGACAGACAGACAGACAGACAGACAGACAGACAGACAGACAGACAGACAGACAGACAGACAGACAGACAGACAGACAGACAGACAGACAGACAGACAGACAGACAGACAGACAGACAGACAGACAGACAGACAGACAGACAGACAGACAGACAGACAGACAGACAGACAGACAGACAGACAGACAGACAGACAGACAGACAGACAGACAGACAGACAGACAGACAGACAGACAGACAGACAGACAGACAGACAGACAGACAGACAGACAGACAGACAGACAGACAGACAGACAGACAGACAGACAGACAGACAGACAGACAGACAGACAGACAGACAGACAGACAGACAGACAGACAGACAGACAGACAGACAGACAGACAGACAGACAGACAGACAGACAGACAGACAGACAGACAGACAGACAGACAGACAGACAGACAGACAGACAGACAGACAGACAGACAGACAGACAGACAGACAGACAGACAGACAGACAGACAGACAGACAGACAGACAGACAGACAGACAGACAGACAGACAGACAGACAGACAGACAGACAGACAGACAGACAGACAGACAGACAGACAGACAGACAGACAGACAGACAGACAGACAGACAGACAGACAGACAGACAGACAGACAGACAGACAGACAGACAGACAGACAGACAGACAGACAGACAGACAGACAGACAGACAGACAGACAGACAGAGTAATCCTTAAGAGACCTTAAGAGACACAGAACACAGACACAGAAAACAGAAAATATCCAGTTTGCCAATACTTGCGAACACACAGAAATGTTTCTGATGTAATCATTGTAATCGCTTCGTGGTTTTCAAAGTTCGATGTTCGTTTTAACAAAGAGAGGTTTTTTTCATATTCCATCATAAATAATCCATAAAAAGGTATTAAACTTATTTTTTCTTCGAATGCTCAATATTGTTTGTAAAAAAATTGGATGAATACTTCTAAGAGTTGAATATTGTGAAAATATTTTTCGTGGCTTGGAATGTAACTCTCTGTTGTACCCATAGGTGCTCCGAAGCATGATTCCATTTTTTTCCAAAATGCGTTATTTAATAGTAATTTTGATTAGTCTACAAAGTATATAACCTAAATTAATCCGTTAAGTATTTTTAAATCACAAAAAACCTCATGAGCGATAAAAGGTTAGACATTTGGTGCCAGCGGCGGGATGGAAGTTCGAGAAAGTAGAACATTGTGGAAGCAGGGTTATCTAAAAAATAACTACTCTTTAACGCATGTATGAATATATGAGAGAAAATTAACGAACATAAAATAAATATTTACTTCTTTAATTTTACTTGTATGAAGCAGTGGCGTAAACAGAAATTATTTCTGAGGCGAAAAAAAATGATTTCTTGAGAAGCATAAAAAAATAAATTGGACATTGATTATTTTCCCTTATTTCGAACAAATCCCAAACATGCCGGAAGTGACACGAATGGTAACAAATATGCCAGAAAGGATGGAAGAGGTAAAATTTCGGATAAAAAATTGAAAACGAACTCCAAAAATATAAAATTCCGGATAATCGAATTCCCGGATAATCGAGTCTCCGGGTAATCGATTTCAACCTGTATCATAAAACAGCATACAACCTTAACATAAGCTGAAACTAAAAAAACACAACTAGCTGAAAAAAAATTGAAAATTTGAGCGAGCAATTGTGATTATTTCCTGAGCAACAGAGGTTGACTAAAAATTGATGTTTTGAGAGAAACACCACATTTAATCTGTACATTCTAGAACTGCTTGGATTTCATCACCATTATCATTAAAAATCATGCTAAGCAAAAATCATCACCATAAAATATCATCATCATTAAAAACATCATTCTCAATAATTATTATCAAAAATTATTATCAAAATTATTGTTATCATGAATAACAAATTTTTCAGAATCGAAACGTTTCATCAATCCAATATTGTACAATATTGTCAAGATAGTCAACGAATTTTGTGCCTTGCGAATCTTAAAAAATATCGGTTAATTGTTCCTGGGTCAGACGACTCTTACTAATTGGACTCAGCATTATAATGGTTGGCCCATATTTCATTCATTGTCACGAATTGCGGCAAAAATTTCTCTTTTTTGAGCGTAATCAATCCTATTTATTTCGTTGAAAATTGAATGTGTTTGTCTTTTCTTGTTGTGTAAATATTATAAATAATCAAAGTTAACTTGGTAGTTTACTCAGTTTCACTTTATGGTTATTACGATTATATGAATCGATGTGTCTGTAGAACTATTTTATAAAAAAATAAGCTCAGTATTACCGAAATATGATAAGCGTACAATTTTTTTACAAATTCCTGCATGATTATTAATTTTTACTGCAAATCACTTAGCAATCTATTTTCATTTTTGCGAAAAAAAACCTAATTACCTAATTGTTTAAAAATATTTTACAGTCGTAATTTTTTTTGAATGCAATTTTTCATTGTTTTCCGAACAATTTAGAATTGCAAATACACTTGTAAAAAATAATACTTTTTGACATAAACAATAATATAAAAAATTTATATAGACAAAATGATATTAATAAAATCTAAACTCTTCGTTTCAACTTAAGGCTCTTGATATCAAATTCTGTATCAAATATCCAAAAATTGATGTAACATTTTTCGGCTATGATTTCCGATAATTCTAGAATCTAGAATCAGGCCAAACCACCAAAAACTAGCTTGCACAATCATTATCGACGTGCAAGAAATTCCTTGGGGGCGCGTCGACTCAAAACCATCGGCGGCGTATGTAAAAGTATCTTTTCAGGGCAAGTTTTTTCTTGCTTTTGTCGACCAGTGTGATTTTCATAATTGTTTTGGTAATATCTTTTGCATGATTATGATTTGAACTTGATTCTTCTAGTGATGCCAAAATATTACACAATATTATAAATTGCAACAATCAGACAATTTAAAACATTCAAATATTTCTTAGTGGTATTAACCCTCTAAGACCTTAAAGCCAAAACATCTCAACAAGACGAACTCCCCAGCTTAAAGCTGGTTCCTAAGAAATTAATCATCCCCGCTTGGGAAACCCATTTGGCCGTAAAATGGCTAAGCCACCGAAACCGGGCCAGGCAGCAGCTGTTCGAACTGCAAATCCTTCTGGGTGGATAGTTTGGCTGGCACGCTCAAGCTCCTCGGGTGTCGCGTACAAATGGCGATGGCGCGCGCGCGTTTTTGGTGACCTTCCGCAGAATCACTCTCGGAAAAGCGGATTTTAAATATTCAGGCTGTGTCTTCCATCCATAATAGAAAGGCTTCCTGGAGGTGGCCGAAGTCAGTTCGACCGGCAACCGGAAGCGCAACCTGCGAACAGAAAACCGGTGGCAAACACTGAAAAATTCAAAAGGGGTTCAAGACGACTCGCTTCTGTTGTCTTTTCGCGTCGATTTCCTTTCGCCTCCGCCGAAACGGAATGCGGCAGGAATGCAAAGAGCACACAAATGGGAAGGGAAGGGATGCTTTCTTCATGGTGTTATGCAAAGCTGCCGTAAAGCCAAAGTGAAAAGTGAACCAAATGTTGCGAAAGTGAAAGAAAGGAAAATGGATTCTTGAATTCGGCAATTGGAAGTGCTCTCTAGTTTCGGGCGGCAGCTGATTTGAATATCAATTTTTGATGTTTTTCTAGGGCTGCAGAAAATTTTCACTGCAATTGAAATGTTGCCTTCGAAAGGGATGTGATTGTTGTGTTCTTATTTGTCTGGTCGAGCCTTGGGCTCGAATTGGATTATCATGTCTAAAAAAAATTGCCCCAGAGTAAAAAGGTCTTTATATGGAATTGAAGCATCCGTTTCTATGCCGTTCAAAGGGCAAAGCTGAAAATGCCTGCTCACTGTTGTACAACTCTTTTCAGTTTGCTGCCAAGCGAAGCATATGCTAAAAACTCATAACAATCCCATTTAGTCGGTTTTATGGAAATAAACGGTGGAACGCGTGTTCGCGTTGTCGTCGCAGTTTTCCATCACCAGCCGACAATTCATTTTCAGTAGACCCAGAAGGCAAGCGAAATCCTCTCCTCAGTGCTACATCAGCATTATTGTCATAAAATCACGCACATAACTTGTCCGTACTCAGCTAGCAGCACGCTGCTGGTCTCGGTGCTACCTTTGGAATCCAGTCAGTCAGATCTCCACCTGCATCCCCTTCTAGACCGCCACCACGCGTGTAGGCAAATCCCAGTTCGACCCGTTGTAATTGTTCAGGCTTGGCTTCACCCGATTAAAACTCACTCAGTCTCGTCCGGAGGCCCCTTCTTTCAGACTGCAGACACGATGATCCTTCACAGCGGTCACAGAGCAATGCGGAACAACTTGCCGCGCCAGGATTATAATCATAATTTCTAGTCCACGCTTGGCTGTAGCAAGAACAATAACACAAAAAAAAACATCCAGCTGCTCGGGAAAGAAGCAATAACAACAATCGAAAACAGTTTTCCACTAGGCGGTAGAAAAAAAAAAACGAGAGATGGAACAGAACGGTGCGGTAAGTGAAATTTATGAATATCGTTTCTGCCGAAAAGGTTGCGCTTTTTAGCGCTGCAAAGCCAATAGCGCAAGCATGTTGACGGCGATGATGATGATGATGATGATGACGTTGGGTTGGCTGGAAATTCCGCAGTTCTAACCTATGGCTTCGCGACCCCGGATCGGATCGGTTGGGCTTCCGCTTTTCCTACCGAGCTCTCCCGAATGCTGCTGGGCGGAGGCACAATCCTGTCTAGGGTCCGATAATAAAAACCTTCCCCGCGTAGGGTTATTGAAATTGGATTGGGGATGGAACAAAAAGGAAGCAACTGATCTAGCAACGACAAATTTTCGATGTTTCCCGCTGTGACAAACAAAAGGTTAAACCTTTTATTGTCTAGCAGATTTAGCGTGTGTTGTTCATTCTATTAAAGACGGTAGAAGGCATTTGCTGTGTCTGATACCACTCGACTAGGAAATTTAATTAGTGTTTTCCAGCTTTGGCAATTTGGCGGGGAATCTGCATTAAATTAGGACCCATCTTTAGTGAAAAATGCATAAAAATGTTTCAATTCAATTTGAAAAATCTAAAATGGCTTGATTGAAAGATTCTCAGTTCAGTTCATCAAGTGTTAAAAATTTAAAAAAAAAAAAAATATGTTTTTTAATTGCTCATTTTTCAATTACTTGTTATTTCAATGTGAGAATCTAATATATGTAAAAATGTACGAATTTATGGTCGCTAAGATTTTGCATCTGCAAGTCAATAGATAGGCCTGTCAATAAGGGATTTTTTGTTCCATGAACCATTCGAAAATTTATTTATTACCATATAACAGTGCTTTCAAAGTGATAATTTTTTATTAGGTTTTTACCATCAAATCATTTTTCTATTATCGCTCCAATCTTGACAGTTACAGTAGCTCACTTCCCAGAAACCAGGTATAATTATGAAATTACATTCCCGCAGACAGACTTCCACTGCGTAGTAGGGTGTCCCAAAATTGCACAAGTTTGGGGCTCACCCTCCAGATGATAGAAAATGGTGTTACGAACAAACTTTTGTTCGGCGGCAGCTCTAAAATATGATGTTTTCAACTGGCTTTGATAATTTATTTGAAAAAATGGGCTTTTCTTATGTTAAATCCAAAAAACATGTTCAGTTATTCAATTTTCCATGAAACCTAATCCTTATATATTTTTTACAGGTTCCTTAGGATCCAAACTGTAACGAAAAAATTCGTTTCGGATTGATTATCGTCAATTTATTTTCCTAAAAAATTTCTATCGTTTGGAAAAGAGATTTTTCAAGTATACTTTAACATTCTATCAATAAAAGTGGGTATTAAACCTAATGCTCTCACCAACCGAATACCATTGAAAGTTGGGAAATTTTATGGGGAAGAACATTGCCAAAGACATGGCTCTGAAATAACTTGATTTTGAGTTATTCGTGAATAACTGTGGAATAAAAAGTTACATTTTGATGATTAAAAAACTGTTAAAACTGTTAAGCTTCAACATTTTAATTTGGCATCAAGATAATAATTTCTATCCAGGCCTTGGGATCTTCCTGAATAAAAAAAACTTGTAATCAAGCCGCAGTCTATCGAAAAAACTTTAGTGACTTCTTTGTGAGTCCACTAAGTTTTTTACAGACGAAAATTTTTTCACTCTTGAATTGTCGTTTTCACTGCTCACCTTTTTCAAGTTTTGTACCACCTTCCTCTTCGCATCCTCGTTAAATTATATACATTTCCTCCCCTTTAGTAAACTTGATAATATTTATTCAATTTCTTCACTCGACCTTGATTATTGTAGGAAAACATTAAAATTCAACTTTTTATTTCACAGTAAATCACGAATAACTCAAATTCAAGTAATTTTAGAGCCATGTAGTCTTTGGCAATGTTCTTCCCCATAAAATTTCCCAACTTTCAATGGTAATCAGTTAGTGAGAGCATTAGGTTTAATTCCCACTTTTATTGATTGAATGTCAAAGTATACTTGAAAAATCTCTTCTCCAAACGATAGAAATTTTTTAGGAAAATAAATTGACGATAATCAATCCGAAACGAATTTTTTCGTTACAGTTTGGACCCTAAGGAACCTGTAAAAAATATATAAGGATTAGGTTTCATGGGAAATTGAATAACTGAACATGTTTTTTGGATTTAACATAAGAAAAGTACATTTTTTCAAATAAATTATCGGGGCCAGTTGAAAACATCATTTTCTAGAGCTGCCGCCGAACAAAAGTTTGTTCGTAACACCATTTTCTATCATTTGGAGGGTGAGCCCCAGACTTGTGCAATTTTGGGACACCCTACTGCGTAGGGTGTATATTTATTAACCTTTTTTTCACCAGAACAATAGATTTAGTGCTCTTCTAATGCTAGACAACTGGTTAGCATGGAAAATAAATTGAAAATTTATAAATAGGAAATCTTTTGACATTCTTTTACCAGTATAAACTCTGACTCCAGACACCTTGTTTCCCATCAGAAACAACGACAGCCGCATGGTATTTAATTGATAGGCAATCGAAACTTCCTCCTTTGTGATGGCTGTATTGATATTCTTACCGTTCCATTTTACGCCATATTCAGCAAATCTTTGGTACAAGGAAAGTCCGATGTCTGGAAGCACTCCAATATGTTACCAGTTTTTAAAGGTGGTAATCGCCGTAATGTCAAAAATTACCTTGGATTAACCAATTTGTCTGTCACATCTAAGGGGCCATCCACATACCACGTGGACAGATTTTTGACGTTATGGAAACGAAATGGACTAGTGAATTGGCCGCCTAGATCATGCGATTTAACACCGCTAGGTTATTTTTTGTGGGGCTACGTTAAGTCTCTCGTCTATGCGGATAAGCCAACACAATTCCAGCCTTGGAAGACAACATGACACGCGTTATTCGCGAGATACCAACCGAAATGCTTGAAAAAGTGACCCAAAATTATACTTTTCGTATGGACCATTTAAAACGTAGCCGTAACATTTGAATGAATTTTCTTTAAAAAATTTATCGGCTCAAATAAAGATTTCATTCAGTTTTGTAATTTCTATGCGTTTTTTTTTAAAGAAAAACCAAATTCTTAAAAAATCACCCTTTACAACTTCTTGAGAACATATTTTTAAATTTGCATAAAAATCTGAACAAAAGGGAGCAAGTTTATAACGATTTGAAGCGCGCCTCGTCACGGCCAAACTTGAAACTTTATATGCGTTTATCTCTGAATGGTGTTTTTCCGAAAATGACTTTGCCGTGTTTACGATTGCGGTAAAATTAATGAACTGATTTTCTGCTTATTTTTTTAATATTCGTTATTAAAATCTCCGGTCGTTGAACGAACGTTTTTTGATACACGAAGTTTAACTTTGCCGAAAACAAACAAATTGGAATGCAATTTTAGGCGCTCTAAACATGTTTTTTTTTTTCAAGAAAACCATTCCCGTTTGCACTAAAAACATACTACTTTTGAAAATGATCGTTCAGATACCCGGCACACTTTTGAACTAATGAAATAATATGAGTTTGCTGGGTCTTTATCGTAAGCACCGCAAACATCTGCAAATAAAGCAGCGTTTAGGGAAAACAGCCATTACTCCACAAATAATTGGTATTTCTCATGAAACAAATGTGTTTTTGTTGTTGATTAACATAACTTTCAGAATAATTCCACTTTTTAACATCCAAAATTTGCTGTTTTTTTTTCTCGAGCAAAAAGGTACATAACCACTTAAATAAAGAAATAAACAAATTACTAAGTATAAAGAAGCATAATTTAAAGCTATAGGTAGTAAGCC
Source organism: Wyeomyia smithii (assembly GCF_029784165.1). Taxonomy (NCBI): domain Eukaryota; kingdom Metazoa; phylum Arthropoda; class Insecta; order Diptera; family Culicidae; genus Wyeomyia; species Wyeomyia smithii. Next base: position 240,174,982 of record NC_073695.1, on the reverse strand, counting down.
AAGAATAAAATGTAAAATGACTACTTTACACGTACAGGGACTTGAGTATAACAAATTCCGGACAAAAAATTTGACTTATCCTTTGAAAATTGGTGACAGCGGCGGGATTAATGAATTTCTACAAAGAAAAAAGAATCTTGTAGAAGTAGGGTTAGCTGAGAGTAAACCATTCTTTAACCCAAGGTGAGAAAACAAGAGTCACCAAGAGAATAAGAGTACAGGTTGTCAGCATGAAAATGACACCCTTTTTTGCCCCAAAATCAAAACCGATAAATATTCATTCTCTGGTTCTTTTTCATCATGATAGAGTGGAGAAGTTACAGTTGAATAAGTTCAATTAGAATTTTTCGCCTTTGCATTTGATTACAGCCCGCAAACGCTTCTCAAAACTTTCACCAGCCGCACGCACTTCGATCGGCATTTCATCGCAGGTTTTCACCGAACGATTCTTTAAGCGTAAAAAGCCATGTGTTTTACTTCACCCAGCTCTCCAAGCATATACCCCCGAGTACTGAAGCCCAATTGATTCAAATCGGGTGAGGATGCAAGGCATTCAGAAGTGCGTCTGAACAACGAATGCCTTAAGCATTCTGGAACCGACCCACTCCATTTCTATCGGCTGAAATATCATGAAGAGCTTCTCTGCTGCATCAAAACTTTTTGAGATTATAGTGTGTGGTGTACTTCTAGAGCTTACTAAAAACTATATATCCTTCGAACAGCTTGGTTTTATGGCTGGCTGATCAGTGGCTACTAATTTATTGCAATTTACTTCTATACATATTGCGTGTCTGGAACAGAAGGCTCAGATGGATGTTATATATACCGACTTGAAAGCCACTTTTGACAAAATTGACCAGCGAATACTGCTCTGTAAACTCTCTCGACTTGGTGCTTCAAGTAAGCTAGTAACGTGGTTCAAATCGTACCTTTCGGATAGAGTGCTGCAAGATAAAATTGATTCCTGCAATTCGAAACATTTTCTCTAACGTGTCAGGAGTTCTTCAAGGGAGCAACCTGGATCCAATGCTCTTCATGTTTTTTTTAACGATGACGCCCTTTTACTGCAGAATAACTGCAAGCTAGTTTATGCGGACGACCTAAAACTTTATTTCGTCGTGCGTACAGCTGAGGATTGTGAATGTCTGCAATAATTATTTGATTTTTTTGCCAATTGGTGTCATAGTAAAGAACTGTGTTTTAGTATTGAAAAATGTGTAGTAATTAGGTTTCACCGCTTCCCCAATCTTATTACTTTTGCGTATGAAATCGATGGCGTTACACTCAGGTGAATGACCTTGGCATCCTGTTGGATGTGAAAATGTCGGCGATTGTTTGGCGATTATTTTAAGAACATTTCCGATCCCCACTGTTTTAAGCCTTTATGTTGTGCGCTAGTTCGTCCTCTTTTGGAAACTGCTGCTGTAGTATGGTGCCCATATCAAACCTCGTGGAGTATAAGAATTGAGCTTATCCAGAAACGTTTTCTTAGACTGGCCCTAAAGAATTCACCAATTCACCGCGCAATCCATCAGAACTTTCACCGTATCCTTACCGATGTCTACTCCTGGGTTTAGGCACGCTGCAACGACGATGAACAATTTAGCAAGCACTATTGAGGCTTTAATTCATTAGGACTAAGTGGTTTTAAGTGGTTTTAAGTACAAATATATATATCAATACTCAAAGGTACTTCAAAATGCTACTGTAAAGCGCATATCAGTCCCATTAACATTTTTGTCGATGTAGAGTTATGACCATCAGCGGTTAGAATTATTAGGCTTTGTGGAATAAATGTCGGTAATTATTCAATTTGTAAACATTGTCAGGAAAGTTTGTCAGGAAAATCATTGTAGCTAACTTAGCGCTGTTAGAATTTATCCAGTCATAGCTCACACACACTCATCAACTATAGCCAGAAATATTGTGCCATATTAAATGAATGTTGTGAACAACAACAAAAAACTATAGCCAGATAAAAGAATATGTAGATATTCTGCGCACATTCAACGGTTTCTCCGTATACACAATACTAGAGATCGCTCAGTGTATGCTCCGATGTCGATCGCGCAGAAATCGATGGGCAGGATCGATGGCCGTGTTTTTTTTCGATAATTTTTTTTTTTTTCAATGTATCATATAGAAATTTTCCTCAGCTTTCAAATGCCGGGCTTAATATTGAAATTGATGCCTGTCAACGTGCTCGTGTTTTATTTTTGAATTTGAATAAATTTTGAACAGTAATTATGAAAGCTCTAGATGTTTATGTATGATGACGTGCTATTTGTAGAGGGTTTTGAAGAAACAACTAATTTTCGCTTTTCTAAAAGCTTGTACATTCCTTGACGAACGAGGGTTCCATCTACTGGAACAAGTTTAAGTGCAATTATTATTTTTTACTGCGTTATCAAACTAACGCAAAAATCAAATTTCTAAGACCTCGTGTTACTAGTGGCCTGGTTTTAATTAGAAGTGCACAGCGGAGCATAATTCTGTGGTATGGTGCATCCATAGTTTTTCATTATTCATTGAATTTATCAGATAAAATGTGGAAAATGTTCCCGGGTAGGCTAAAAAAAACCCGTTAACGTTATTCTCACATAAAAGAAAAGAACTCTCTCTCGTATGTGAGGTTGAGTGTCCACAAACCGTTCAACGCTGCATTGCCGATTCGCATTATTCATTGCCGAAGTTCACTCATGATAAGCTAATGTGTTTTTTTGTAGTTCCAGTGCCACTTTGTTAGTTGCGCTCAATCCTTCAGTTTTAATCGATCAAACCAATCCGTTGGCAAGAAAGATACTTATCGTACGTTTTCGTAATAAGTAAGCATTGTGCGCAACAATAATTAATTACGTAAATTACCAAGGTGACAAAAGACAAACCTTCCTTTCCACCACAGTAACGGAGATGCAGAGATTAACTCGGTCTGGACGTTTAGCTGAAAATCGCCTCCACTGTCCGACTCAGTCACTTACCACGGTGACATACCTTTTATTTTCCGTTGCAGTCGTGGAGATGTAGAAGTAAATTCGGTTCCTTTCTCTCACGATCGTTAAACGTGCGGTAGCTACTGAATTACTATACACTGAAGATAGCAAACTAATCCCAAGTTGCCATACATGTGTTTCTTTGTGCGACTTCATTAGCTTAGACCGGTCACGAAGGAGCAACTATGGAATGTGCGATCAAACCATAGCTTAAGCAACTGAGAATTCTGATTTTCTTGTTCAATTTCCATTTACCAACTCCTGTTAAGAAGGAAACTAATATACTAATTCCATTTTAGGGCACTCAAATTATTAAATGTTTTGACCTCTTGTTGATTTTTTGAGCACAAGAGTTTTGGATCATCAGTGTGTTTTTGTTCCAAGCTCAAGTCACTATTCGCTCTAATATTATTTAAAATGACTGCTCATTTTTCCGTGCAGAGTGAAAACATTTTCTCAAAGAAATAATAATTGAAAAAATAATTTATATTTCTCACAAGCTTTGCCTCCAATGGACGATCGAGTAGTGCTTATAAAAAAATTGGATCAACGTGTAAACCTAGAGGAGAATAAATTTCTAATGTTAATTTCAAACTTACTAAATCTCAATTACAAAAGTAATTTGAAATTTGTATCATATCGCATAACATATCGCATATCGCATCTATCAATTGGCATCACTGCATCGTTGTGTTTACGTGATTTTATTGCTCATTTTCGATTTAGTATTTTTACCGTTCCACCTTGCTGAAATATTAATTTGAACTTTCGTGCGTTTAATTGATCAACCTGTGATCGTCAGTAGAGTGAAGTACAGTGTCATAGTGCGAGATTTTAGGATTTTCGATCTCCAGTGAATAGTGCTTCTTGCTGGCGTTGCTATTGTTTGGCTAGAGTAGCAGCTTAGCATCATCCGTTTTTGTTCGTTCTGCCTGCTTGAAGGCGAGCTGATCCCCGCTAGTCATGGCAAAAATATGTAAAAAATGCAATGATGCAATTAATGGCATCGACTTTGTCACCTGCCGTGGATATTGTGGAGCAATGTTTCATATGAACAATTCGTGCTCAGGTGTCTCTCGTGCTCTGTCGAATTATTTTGCATCAAACAAGAAAAATCTGTATTGGATGTGTGATGAATGCGCAGATCTCTTTGAAAATTCACACTTTCGCATGATGTCTCGTCGAGCCGATGAAACTTCACCGCTCTCGTCGCTTACAAGCGCAATAGATGAACTGCGACAAGAAATTAAACAGCTTGCCCCCAAAACAACAACCGCATTAACACCAAACTGGCCTTTGCCAGGGATACGCCGAGCAAATAAGCGTCTGCGCGGACTTGATGGATCAGCCCGGGCCGTCAGTGACTCTCAGGTAGGATCTAAACTTTTAGGGGAGAGCATCGTGTCTGTCCCTACTAGTAGTTACGCTGATGAGAAGCAAAAATTTTGGCTGTACCTATCTCGAATTCGCCCGGATGTCTCTGTCGATGCTGTTACATCTATGGTTCAGGCCAATCTGGAAATCACAACCGAACCTACAGTTGTTAAGCTGGTCCCCAGGGGAATGGACACAAGTACTATGAATTTTGTCTCCTTCAAAATTGGTATCGATCCCGCAGTAAAATCGAAAGCACTTGAATCGTCAACACGGCCAGAAGGATTATTGTTTCGTGAATTTGAAGACTACGGTTCAATAAAATTTCGCAATCGTTCGGATTCGGAACATAGCACACCGCGTCAACAGCTCCCTGTGAGGACATAATCCACGCCCGACCGCCACCGAGACGCAATATTTTGAGCCTTAAGGAAGCCCCTTACCCCCCCGATGCAGTCGCGTCTATCGCAGCCAGCCCTCATCTTAGTCGTCTCGGTCCTGTTATCGGTTGGGGGAACGGGGTTTTCCGACCCGCCTCACCAGGCAAGTATTGTAATTCGTGTGAACAGATTTCGTTTCCTGATTTGATGATGAATTTTAGCAACCATGAACGAGTCAGCAGCGATCTTACTACCACCTTTAACGTGATGTCACCTACAACATCGGGACGCAATGTGCAAAACTTTACGGAAGTCCCCCATTCGTCCGACCCAGTCGAGCCTCTTGCAGCCAGCGATCAACATAGCCGTCCCGATCCTGCGGTCGGAATGAGTGGTGGGATCTTCCAGGATGCCAGCTCCGGCAAGTATTCTACCGTTGACATTGATTTACTCTCTGAGGAGGCTTCATCTTCCAGTTGCGTTACTCTTCCACCATCTGAGCCATCTGCACGTGGTATGATGAAGGATGGTATATCGATTTATTACCAAAACGTTCGTGGATTACGCACTAAAATCGACGAAGTGTTCATCGGTGTGGCTGAATCCGAATTCGGCATCATCGTACTGACTGAAACATGGCTAGATGAGAAAATCTACTCAGCGCAATTGTTTGGCAAGAATTTTCCAGTATTTCGTTGTGACCGGAGTTCACAAAACAGCAACAAATCACGTGGCGGCGGCGTACTTATTGCTGTGTCAGCAAGATTGAGTGCATATATCGACCCTATTCCTATCTGTAACACGCTCGAGCAGATTTGGATCAGAGTGAAGCTACCGCATCAATCACTGAGTGTTGGCGTCATTTATCTGCCTCCCAACCGCAGAGGTGACCAAATTTGCATCAGGGATCACATACGTTCAGTAGAAGCAATTACCTCCAACCTTAGTCTATGTGATCTGGTATTGTTATTTGGTGATTATAATCAATCAGGTTTAGTTTGGAGCTTCCCGATGAATGCGCCACCAACAGTTGACAGCTTGAAGTCTCGTATATCTGTTGCTTGTGCATCTCTCCTGGATGGTTTTAGTGAGCAGGGCTTCGTGCAGATCAATCATGTTACAAACAGAAATTCTCGCCTACTTGACTTAGTTTTGGTCAATGAATGTACGTTCCCGGTTTGCTGCGTTCGGGAAGCTGCTGAGCCATTGACTTCACTTGACGCTGACCACCCCGCAATCTAAATTACTGTTCAGCCCTCCGCACCCATTGAATTCGTTGAAACTCTGGACGAAAATAACCTGAATTTTGGTAGAGCTGATTTCGCGTCCCTCAGTGCGGCACTTATGCGTGTCGATTGGCGTCGCTTAGAGTTGTTCGAAAATGTTGACGATGCGGTCAATCACTTCACACATATTTTGAAACAACTGATATCAGACTCGGTACCTGTCCGCCAACCTCCTCGAAAGCCACCTTGGGGCAATGCACATTTGCGACGTTTGAAACGTCTGTGATCTTCTGCTTTACGTGCTTACAGTAGACTACGCTGCCCACTCTCTAAACAGCAGTTCAGCTTGGCTAGTAATAATTACCGCTCCTACAATCGTTTCTTGTACCGACGATATACCTTGCACAAGCAAGCAAGCCTTCGTAAAAACCCGAAACTGTTCTGGTCATTTCTGACTTCTAAGAAAAAAGAGGAAGGTTTACCAGTATGCATGTCCTTAAAAGACGAAGAGGCCAGCACATCGCGCGAAAAATGCGAACTTTTTGCTGCGCATTTCAAGGATACGTTTAATTCGGTCATTGCTTCAGACGCACAGATAAACGCTGCTATCGAAAACACTCCACGTGATCTCCTTCAGTTGAATATCTTCCACGTGACCGATCATCTAGTTGAAAAAGCTATAAAAAAACTAAAATATTCGTGTTCTGCTGGACCTGACGGGATTCCCTCTTGCGTTCTCAAAAAATGCATGGCAGCGCATATTTGACCTCTAGTTATTATACTGAATCTTTCCCTTCAGCAGAAAACATTTCCAACGATGTGGAAGAAATCGATAATGTTTCCAGTACACAAAAAAGGAGACAAACGAAATATCGAAAACTATCGCGGAATCACGTCACTTTGTGCTTGTTCGAAGGTGTTTGAAATCATCGTCCATGAAGCGTTGTTTGTTTGTAGCTCTCAATACATTTCCGTGGATCAGCACGGCTTCTTTCCCAAAAGATCTGTAGCAACGAATTTGACTCAATTTGTCTCTTTTTGTTTGAGCCGTCTGGGTGACGGGGAACAAGTAGACGCTGTTTACACAGACCTGAAAGCTGCTTTCGATCGAGTCGACCACGGAATTCTACTGAGTAGGATAGAGAAACTTGGGGTTTCTGGTGATCTCGTAAAATGGATTGAATCATACCTGACGGACCGAGATCTCTGCGTGAAAATTGGTTCGGAAGTGTCAGAATATTTCACGAATCTTTCTGGCGTCCCACCAGGAAGCAATTTAGGTCCCCTGCATTTCACTCTGTTCATTAACGAAGTTTCCTCTTTACTGCCACCTGGGTGTCGCCTATTTTACGCAGATGATGTAAAATATTCGCGGTAATCAAAGCCTTATCCGAGTGTCTGGAACTACAACGTTTGATCAATGAATTTGAGGCATGGTGCACGAAGAATCTGTTGACACTAAGTGTTCAGAAGTGCAACGTAATAACATTTCACCGCAAGCTGAATCCAGTCTTATTCGATTACACCATACTTAATCATACATTGCAACGGGTAGCTCACATTCGTGATCTAGGTGTAAAACTTGATTGTGCGCTAACATTTCGTCCACACTTTGATGAAATGATCTCAAAGGCTAATCGTCAGCTGGGATTTATTTTCAAGATAGCTAATGAGTTTCTGGATCCTTACTGCCTTCGATCGCTCTACTGTTCGCTAGTGCGCTCTATCCTCGAGTCTTGCTCGGTAGTCTGGTGCCCATCACAAGCAAACTGGATCGCTAAAATCGAGTCTGTCCAGAAAAAATTTCTACGATGCGCACTTCGCATGCTACCCTGGAACAACCCGTTAGACTTACCCTCGTATGACGCTCGATGTAAGCTACTAGGACTTGAAACACTCGAGCAGCGACGAACTACTGCTCAAGCCGTTTTTGTTGCTAAAATCCTTTCCGGACAAATTAGACTGCCCTGCAATACTACAACAGATGAACCTTTACGCACCCGAGAGACCACTCCGCACAAGAGACTTCCTGTACCTCGAGCCAAGCAGAGTGAACTATGGGCTGTTTAATCCAATTCGATTTATGGCCGCACAATTAAATGCTGTCTACGAACTTTTCGACTTTGGGATTTCGATTGATGCCTTTAAACGACGACTCTCTTGTAGACGACAACTATTTTAAGATGTTTAGTGTAATTATGTTTGTAACTTAGATTTATTTTATCATTAAGACCATACATGTGTCAGATGACTTTACAAATAAATAATAATAATAATAATAACCCAATCAGGGTCGTAAATCTTAACTCACATAAGAGTTCGGTTAAAAAGTCTCTGAACCTTCTAAGATATGGCACCATCAGAATGTTTTTCCACATCCTTCGAACAATACGTTCGAAAAGGACAATTTAGTGGGTTACCACTACTACCGTATAAACTGTAATAAAAGGATTTTTTTATTGACATATTTGTAACAGCAGATGAAGGATGGAGTCGAAATCCCTACGAATGCACTCTGATTTCGGTTGGATAAGTTATGGCATCTATATTCTCGGATGTGCACGGAATCATCTACATCGACTAGATCGTTAAATAAAAACAATCAATGGTAGCAACTAAGCAATATGGAAGTCCTTGTGGATTCTAACAGTTATCTAAAGTTTACGCTTTGATATTCTTTGTTATAGTCGGAACTACATTGCACTGTTAGTTCATAGCTTTAAAATTTTCATTCAAATAAAAAACGGTCAACGGCTTTGGGATGAACTGGCTCTAAAACAAACATAAGTGCAAATTCATATTTTTCAATTCAATCGCTTCAACTATCAATAAAAATAGAAACGTTCAAGTCCCTTCGGAGTTGCACCCTTCGACAGTGAACGATTTGAACTGCAAACACATTAAAGTTTTTGCTCTCCATATTTGAACTACGATTGTGAATTGCGAATGGTTCAAGCCCTTTGAAACACCCAATCAGTGAACGCACACACACATTCATCCTGCCCGAATTGACCCACACTCGGTCAAATAAATTAGATGATGTTACGGTTAATTGCATGTTAATTTGAATCACCAAGTAATTGACGTTTGCTGAGTTTTTATGCCGCTGTTGTAACTGGCCGTGCTATTTTTTTGCATGTGTGCACTATATCATATAGAAACCATTCCGGTGCGTGTGTGTGTAGATGTGGGTGGGTGCGTATGGAAACGGACTCGGAAAAGCACTCAATTTGTTTGCCACAAGTGTTGGTCGTCGCTATCAGCAAGAATGACGACTTTTTATTCAACGTTTAATGAGTGTTTATATAATGACCGGCGTCCACACGGACAATCGTCAGCGTAAAACCCAGCGATGCTGACCGGCTGTGAGGCGTGAAATCGAAAGGGAGGCAAGCTCCAAGCTGATGAGTTGCTTAATAAGGGGAACGGGATAGTTGTATCAATGTCGGAAACGAGTTAATTTAGATAATTAGTAATGAAGGTATGAATGCGTTGCATTTCATGGCAACTCGAAGTGAAAAAAATTATTCAATTCAATTTAGACCTGGTCTTTGTCTATTTAAGCAACGATTATTTAAATTAATAAAAAATGTCTGAACAATACATTTCTTGATACTCATGTAGAACAATTTACCAATGCCAACGTAACTAGTATAATTTCCTGAATTTTTAACTAGGATCATAGATTTAGAGACTGTTCCATTCCTCTATCAACAGAATTGCATCTTAAAGCATCGTCTCAAAGACTGCTACTGCCGAAATTTACGAGATAACTTTAGTAAGAGTGCTCCCACTCAATTGGTCAGCGCTTCAATTTAATAAAGTGTCCTCATTGTATGTATATCAACTATTCTTTCTGGTCATTACCGGTAACAAAGGGTCATAAGACCGAGGAAGAAAATAACAACATCTTCTCAGCCGGCTTTGCGAATGCACTCAACTTAACTGCTTAACTGCAACGCCTCGGCTCTGAACGGGAGGGGAAACAACCCTCAAAACACCTAACAAGCACATATTTCTGATCCAATCCCGTTCACATTTACATAATGATGTCCGATCCCAAGCTCTTCGAGGCCAAATAAAGTGCTCCCATGCACACAGAGGCCAACGATTACCATCGCCATAAAGGAGATTCCCAATCCAGTTAGTGGTCCATTACCGGTCGTCACGAGAAACGATCTCTGTCTGCTCTGCTTGCCTCGGCTAGATGCTGGCAGAGGAGCGACAGTAAGAAAGAGAGAGAAAAAACTCTATTGTCCCACCGGGTTTCCTTGCGCTTCCCTGTGTTGACCCACGAACTGTCGAGCCGTTGTTACCCCATTTCTTTAAACGTCAATCTAGTCCGGAGATTTTCCGGCTAATCCTCTGGAACATTAAATTTAAACAACCATATATACAGAAAGAGAGCAGAAATTGAATAGCAGAAAAATCTATTGTACAACTTAATCTGCAACACAGGCAACGGAGAACTGCCACACCGCAACCAACCGGAGCTCTGTGGCATTATTGAAGTTTTGCCTTCTGCAGTCGTTTTTGCGCTCTGCTGCTGTCGCTCCCGCACAGTGGGGAAAAGCGGTGGCCAAGCTAGTTATAGTTTTCTTACAATTAAAATTGGAAACTATTGTAGCCGCGATAGTGTTTATTTGCCTTTTTTTTGAGTTATCATCCCACGACTCAAACGTCACAAGAAACTGAAAAGAAAACACAGCTACACAAAAATTTTATTTTATAGTTTATTTCTAATTTTCTCGAGTTTATTCCTTTATTAACTCTTGTGGCTTGTACGATAACCCGAATGTAAGGGAAGGAATTCCAGTGCTGACTGGAACGGAGTTTAAATTTACGTTCTTAAAAACACTTTCACAGTCAACCATGTTCGTAGTTTGAAACAATTTATGTAGTTAATCTACAATTTACTAGCCAGTAACAAAATCGCAGACCCGCTAACTGAAAATAAGCGTAAATAATTAGTTACCGGAATGATTTTAGTGGAATTCTAAACAGTTCTCGACTGGATTCTTTAGTAATAAAAAAATTCCCTTTTGTAACAAGTTTGCTACTAACAAAACAAATAACATTCATCTTTAGTCAAGTAACAACACGTAATGTCGTAAATAATTTTATATTTTGCATCCGGTGTACGTGAATAAATTTGTTCATCGTACGCAGACGGTATAGAACAAAAAATGTAACAAGACCTATTAGGCACATGTTTTTTCTCCATTATACAATTTGCACATGATATTTATTCCAAAGCTTCCATATGCTTTTGGAAATCACATCGCGATCTGTAAACTGGGTAAGAGAAAAACACATATTTACTTTCTTGCAAGCAGGGCTGGAATTCACCTCAGAGCAGAAAGAACCACACCAATTTGTGCACAACACATTTACCATCAAACCGTATGTGCCACTCCCGATATTTCGTTTGTGTTCTCCTCTTCCCATTCGCTCTTTTGTATTTCTTTCGCACCGAAAAAATGCAACTGAGTACACTTTGTTCATTTGCCAAAATGTGCGACACCACACATTGTGTCTTACTTTGTGTGTTGCTTGGGGCAATAATTATCGGATTTGACAACCGAACGATTATAGTATAGTATAGATTATAAATTTGACTCCAATACTGAAATAATTTAGGAGCTAATTTTCAGTGCTGCTCAATGGGTTTTGTTTCAAAACTAAAAATGGTTTCTTCCCGAAGATAGCCGCAATATGTCTCGTACACGAACAGTAGGGTGGCAATAGAAATCGACTTTTCGAATTTAGTTTAGAAGTGGGGCTCAATAGTTTCGTTTTCGAAAATAAGTTCCCATACTAAACTTCAGCTTAATCTGACTTCGGGAACACGAAAGCAATATTTTGTGACCAATAAAAAAATGCACAGGTAGTTCATAAATTTCTGAGTATCAATAAATTCTGATGCCAAATGTCTTAAAAATGCATAAAACATCGAGATCTGGTGTTATCCAAAATTAAAAAATTGAAAAAATCGATCGGTTAAAGTTTCACTTTTCGACTGAACGAACTTCTAAATGCGACAAGGGACAATTTTTTCCTATGCAAGTCATTAAGGCGTCATTCATAAATTATGTAAGGACTTTTTTTGAAATTTTCGACTCCTCCTTCCCCCATAATAATGCTTAGTAAGATTTTGCATTACTACCCTCCCCCCATGAATCTTACGTAAGATTTATTCTTCAAGGAAAAAAATATTTGTTTCACAGCGTATTTGTAGAGGATCAAAACAAAACAATTTAATTCGGTTAATATTATGTCAAAGTAAGAATAATTCAAAATCAAGTAGAAATGAAGTAAAGTACAAAATTATTTAGCAACGGTGGATTCACTGCTTTGTCAAGGTTCAGCTGTTAGAATCACAGCGAAAAATAATTTACCTAATATTATTTCTTTTTAGTTTTATTAATTTTTTTTATTTTTTTTTTATTTTCAATCTTACGTAAGATTCTCTCTTCCCCCTCTCCCCCTTCGTAAGCATTCGTAAGAATTTTGGATACCCCCCCTAAATGAATGTGAATGATCCCTAACACCATAATGAATGGTATCAGTAGTGAATGCTTGTGGCGATTTTATATGAATACCGGAACAGAAACATGTCTGGACGTGCATAATATGTCCTAAGAAACACGTCCACGCCATTGAGAATCATGTTTAAATGAATTCTAAAAAATGTATAGGGTCCTTTCTTGGTTCCTTTTCTCTGCTATTTTTTCTACCCGCAACGCAACGCAAACTGCTCAAACTGAAGCTCTTTGTACTCACGCAATGTGTCACAAAAAGCAGCACAAAGTGTTATTCCGTTCTCCTCTCTTGAAATATTTCTCACTTGGTGCTATCTTTCATAGTCATCTAGTTTTCGCTCTTTCTCTTTGTACCTGTTGGTTGTCAAAATGTGTAGGTACCGTTCTCGTTGTGCCTTGACGTAAAATTAACACACTGAGCGCAACGAGTGTGCGAATGACAGCCCTGCTTGCAAGCGAATGCAAGCCGTGTTGAAAACACACACTCATCGCATTACGAAAAATAAACCACACAAGGAGCTCCGCAAATACTTTTTTCTTTTCCTAAATTTGTTTCTTCCTAAAATTCATTATGTTAATCATCTTATTTACAATCATCTCCGGTAACTCCGGTCACAGTGGATTATCTTTTCAATTTATAATCTATAATAAGTGATGTGAGCTAGCGGACAAAGACTCTGGCGTTTCCAATCAGATATTTGAGGCCGGGACGCTACAGCAGAGATTCTGCATTAGCTGGTAGAGTAGAGAGGACTTAAATGAATCTGAGCGTTGCACCAATACAAATGCAGCGTGAGTAGTTTGACTAACATTGCGGCTCTTGGTTGTTGTTTTTATTTTCTTACGTTGAGCTTGCTACTCGTTTAAGGAACGGTCTTTGAACACGAAAAATAGAAAAGCTGCTCAGAAACAAAGTCTTCTTCATTTGTTGCCATTTTCAACCTCTCCAGCGCTTGGATCCGACTTCCAGTCGTATTGGATACTATTTGACCTTGTTTTCAACGCTGATTCATCTAAATTTGTTCAACAAGGCTCGATATTTTTTAACAATGTAAGTATTCTAAAATTGATGCGTAGCTAATTTAACCAACGATTGCTGCATAAACGAAGGAAACCCGTTGATAACCAACCGAGTTATAGGCATTCGCTATCGAATAAATCGATGTTAGATACTTATTTTTACGTCCTTGAGTACTACGCCCCTGCACAAATCACTTATGGCCGTAGTTCTACGTCAAGAAAATAAACTATTTTGACGTGGGTCTATGTCTTTGTTTTCTCTGCTGGGAAACTGGCATATGTTCCGTCAAACTTTAAACGATGATAACAGAATAACCACACTATGGATAACAATAACTAGTAGGCTGTTGGATAGTACAATTGTTGAACAATTTTGTAATACACTTGTTATCATTATTATTTCTTTGCTTAACGGTAAAAATTTATAAAAAGTTCCAAGGACGAATTTATAAATTCACGCACATACAACAGATCAAGGAATATTTGGTTTATATGATCATCAACTAATTTGATGTCTCGAAGGTAAAAGTTTTTCGAAAAGTTTGAAACAGCTTAAAAAAGTTTGAAAGCTGCTTAAACAATTTGTTAATTTGCTGTTTGAACCTAATCAGAACTGATGTCTTGAAAAACCAAAAAAACATGCTGGTAAAGCGTACAGTACCGTCCAGTACAGGTAGAGCAGAGTGCCGCTGGTCCATGATTGCAGCGTTACACGATTTCTATTTGAGTATAATCACTGAAAGATTGCAATCCTGTTGCTGATGTTGATTATCAGTTCATCTCTTATTTATATGGTTACTATAAAAACCATAAATTATTCAACAAGAATTGAACATGTTTGCAACAAATTGAAATTATAAGTTATTTTTATTTCATTTTATCTTCGATGTGCGCTAAATAATCGTGACTAGTTTAATATCGAAAGAGTGAATTCCTTGAAATACAAATTATTAGAAAGGTAAGAGCCGGCGAATGCTCGTAATGACAATGATAAACGACATTCCCAGCAAGTCGATTTTATCTGATTTTTTTTTGAGATCATTTTAAATAGTTTTATGCATCTGGGCTGATTAACAAATGCCATGAGACAAGTTGAAAGGACTCAGTTGCCCGTAGATACATACGACTGTATAAATTATAGAGGCATCTCATTGCTAAACTTTGCGTACAAAGTGCTCTCCCATATACTGTCCTTGAGATTGAGACCGTTGGCGGAACCTTTTGTCGGTGAATACAAAGCAGATTTTCGAGAGGGACGCTACATGATGGATCAAATATTTACCTTGTGACTGTGACGGATGCTAGATATGTTCCGGGAAAACAACCTGCAGACTCACCATCTGTTTGTTGATTTTGTGGCGGCGTACGATTTAGTCAAGTGAAATGAGCTTTGGCAGTTAAAGCTTGAAAATGTTTTTCCGGTGAAACTTATAAAAAAAAAACTCATTCGAATGGCGTTGGAGGAATCAACATCTTGAGTACGATTAGCGGACTTTCTACATTCAATAGACGCAAGGGGACACACTTTCAAACTTTCAGTTCAACATTGCCACCATATATCGAACGCTCACATGCATCTTAGAATTACGGATGATATCTATATAATCGGGATAAGCCGCATGGCTGTGGATGAAGCCTTCAGGCGAGGTTGGAACTTGATGAGGGAGTGAAGCGGTGAGATTGGGGCTTGCCGCCAACTCTGCCAAAACATCGTTCAATATTTGGCTGCAAGTTAGAAGATGGATTGTGGCGCAGACGCGTGAGTTACGAACTGTGCTAAGTGAACAAATATGCTGACATAGTAAAGGTGATGAAACGCGGCAGGTTGCAGTGGGTTGGGCATGTATCCAGAATGCCTGACATGAGAGCCACCAAAGCAATACTCAGCGAGAAACCAAGAAAGAGTCGAGGCAGACGGCTGCTCAAGACAGACAAACCTGGCCCTGCATTGGACCACTAGAAGGACTGTTGTCATAAAAGTAGAGTCAAGCAAGCAATTTACAGGGTGGTAACATAGAAATGATGGGGACCGGACACGAAGCATATGGACGCTAGGCATATGGATGCTATGTATGCTAGGCATACAGACGCGAGGCACAATGGATACGAAGCATACTGCCACAAGGCATACCGGACGCGAGGCCGAATAGACGCAAAGCCGAATGGACGAGTGGCCGAATGGACGCGAGGCTGAAAACGATGTTGTATGATCGCATGAGGTCCAATTATCGTGGCTATGTGTCCAAGATTTGCAACATTCATTTCGCATCAAAATGTCTATTGAAAAATATGTTGCACGTTTTATGATTGACAAATATATAATAACTCGAATATTTTTTATTCTACCTATGTAGTTTAAGTGTAAATCCTTGAGAGTTCAGGTTGGGCATATTTTTTTTTAAATCATGCGGCGAAGACACATGATCGAGAGCAAGAAACTGATGCGGCACTGAACCACCGTGGTTTCCGCTGTCCAAGCCGGTCGCCTGTTCGGCAAGAGCCACACCTCCACAAAAATTGTAAGCAAAATTTTCCTTCTTTCATCAGTTCATCTGAATGGCCTACATCGTCATCGGATTTGAGCCCGCTAGACTTCAGTATTTGGGGATACATGCTAGGAAAGTTGGACGACGTTAGGCATTTGAGTTTTGACACATTTAAAAAACGTTTGGTGAAAATTTGCCGAACGAATTTGTGCATGCGGCTTACAATAACTTCGAAAAGCGTCTACGAACCGTTTTAAATAAAAGGTGAAAAGATTTGAACTCAACTAAGTACATCGTAATTTTACTGCTTATAGATGTTATTAAAATCGATTCGGAAGAGAAATAAAAATTAGTTTGAGTTTTATGACAAAAACAAAGTGTATTACTTTCACGTTGCGACCCGTACATTTTGAAGTAGAATACTTCTCTCAGGAAGTTCGGCTACATAGGGATGTGAAATGAAAATCTAAAACCGAAAAAAGTGAAAAATATGTCCAATTTCAAATGCTAATAAATCGGTTAGTATTCGACGGATTACCTTTGTTCTTGCAGCAATAGATTGGAAAATCTTTTAAGATTCTCCCCAAATGAAGATAATTGTAATTTTATTTTTCAAACTATTGTACTACTGAAAATAGTCAAGAAAAATTCGACCTCTGATTGGTCGTTATATGATTGCTTCCCAAGCTCAGTCGACAGAATCATATACTTTGCAATTTAAAATATGCTATTCGGCCTATATAAGAGCCTGTTTCAGCCGAAGCCGCTCATAATAGTTCTAGACAGCGACAACAGCAGTCCTCCAGCGATAGCGGATAGCGGCCACAGCTGTGGCATAGCAATGGATAGCGCACAAGTTGCAGCGGAGCTCAGCATCGTTAGCAGCTGAGCCAGCTGATGCAGGGACAGCGGATACCAATGGCAGCGTATAGTGGCCACAACTGTGGCATGGCTACGGATAGCGTAGCAGTTGCAGCGGGTATCAGCATCGATAGCAGCTGATGCAGTGAGGCACTTTAGTGAAATGCAGTCTCTGTGCGCTAACGGGCAATGGAAAGTTGACTCATTTGGACAACACATGAGCCGTCTAGTTTTGAGTGTTAAATCAGCTTCCCACTGTTTATTTTATCACAAGAAATTCTTTATTCGCACAGTCAATGATAACGCCAAGATGTGATCGGTATCTTATCCAATATTGAATTGAACAACAAATTGTCTTTTTCAGGATGAAATAAAAACCTGATGATTGAAGAGTTAATATTTTCTCTTGAGTTAATTTACATTTTTAAATTTGTAAAAGTTATAAATTTTTCTTCATTTCCGTGTCTCAGAACATACTGAATTATCTTTTCCTTTATTCATGAGCACGACGTCCGAAAAACTTTAATTATATGCATTAAAATTATTTTTTCGAATAACCAAAATTCAAAAATTGTCAAGCCCCAATCATGACAAGCAACTTACTTTATTACTGAAAATGGTCAATCCTTGTTGAAGCGCAAAATTCAATTGATCTGATTAGTCAACGTTTATTTACTAGAAAACATACTAAAAAAAATAGAAAAATTAGTGGTCCCCGTGGCTCTGTGATTAGCGATGTCGGTCGGCTAGCTCTCCCACACGGTTGTGATGTCGGGTTCGATTCCCGATCAGGTCGAGGATCTTTTCGAGCTGGAAATTTTCTCGACTTAGCACTGGGGCACGGTGTATCGTTGTACTTATCCTACACATGCAAAATGTGCCAAAATCAATATCGATAACGAATTCTCTCAACTAATAATCGAGTTGATCGAGACCGCATTAGCCCCACAGGCTAGCGTGCGATATTGTTTTTTTACTAGAAAGAATGACTGACACGCAAGCAACCGGGTTTTCTTTCTTGTAAAAGTGTTCTACTTCAACCATGCGGTCGTGGCTTAGCACACAACCCTCTTGTGATATTTTTTCCTACTTTTCATCTCAATAATCTCAATAAAAAATGGCTCCAACTTCATTTAATCAAAAATATAATCATCTTTTTTTTGTTCTCAACATTTATTTGACACGGCACAATACAAATTATTGTTTCTAGGAGCCAGCTGTAAAAAGTATAATTATCTTGAAAAATATTATTTATTTCTCAATAGTGCGGATGGTGATGACTTCTTTAACAGAAGAACAATATTCAAAAATAAAACTTATATTTGTCGAGTTCAAAGCTTCGAACGTCTACTTTGGGCGTGTGCACCTCACAGTTGCCGAAACGAATTGTGGTTGCTTTTCCGCGAACATCATCACCAGCATGCTGCTGAAAATGAGTAAAAGAAAATTAGCTCGTGATAATTGAAAACTTGCTCAACTATGTTTAACTATTCAACTGCATTTTCTATTTGTAAAAATAGAGTTTCGTGGCACTTGTTTCCTTAAACAGAAGACATTTTTTGGCTTGGCCAACATTCTCTCGGATTCACCCCACTGTGGGAAGGCTTTGGCTTGGCTGTCTGCATACATATATGGTGCGCTTGAGTGAACTGTCCCTGTGTTTAATCTGCTTGGAATGCTCGTTGCATTTCGGATGCACCCGCCACCCGATTAGACCGATTCAAGCAATTTCACCCGTTTGGCGTCTTTCTAGAACCGTTTGAACCATTCTACCACTGCTACTGCTGCTGTTGCTGTTACTGCGTCACTATTTCGAACAGTTTACGATACAGTCGTACGGGTTCTAAACTGGCTGGCTACGGAGTCGTTTAACCGTATCTCGTTTTTACTTTCTGATGGCGAAAGCTTCTGCTGCTGCTGCTGCAACTGGCAGAGAACAGCCGGCGCCGCTGCATTCAAAATAGAAAACATTCTCGGGACGAAAGGACCGGGAACTAAAACCGTGCAGTACAGGATCTGCAGGCGACGGGGAACAATATTTACTTAACACTATGGATTCGAATTGCTCGATCGGTTTCTCGGTTCTTTTTCTCTTCTTCGGTTTGGCTATATGTGGTGGCTGTTATAATTTGAATGGATAAAAGCTTTCTTCCTTTCTAATTTTTATGCGCAGCTTGGCAGCACTGCAATGCAGTGCAGTGCTGGCCAGTTAGACATTCCATCAGCTTATCGCCAACACTATGAATTTATATGCTAACAGTTGACATTCAGAGACACTGTTTTATAGGAACTTGAGTCTAGGTTGTGGGATGATTCCCGAAGTTGGCCAAGGACGGGAGAGCCAATGAACGGACGCATGAATTGCTTGTATGCCATTGTAGGCTGGAGAAGATGCAGTTTTTTTATGTTTGCTGTTCATTCGCAACTGGACAACAGACAAGCACAGAAAGGCGAGTTGCGAGTAAATCTGCCTTGGCTGTAGCAGAACAATGTTATCCGCTTCGGACCGAGTATGAATTATTCATTGTTTAACTCCGGGTTCGGACGCTCTGAAGGGAGAGGAGGAGGTTTGGTGCTACTGTCGTACCCGCAACCAACATCGTAAGTTTAACGCGTAACATATGAAGCTGTCGGGCTCGAGAATGAAAGCGAGGCCAAGTGACCGCACCGACATTGCCGTGATGTCCACTTTATGTGACCGGCACTGGGACCGGCATGTTGTTCCTTTCAACTCAGTTAGTGAAGAGGTCCCCCGGGAAGGGCAGCTAGTTGTCGATGAAGGTACAGTGAACTGGTGGTTTACAGATTGATTCAGTTGCTAGAGATGATGTCACCTGAAGAGGATCGGACGGGAGGGATCGGCATTAGTCGCTATCCCATCTTGATTTTCTAGCAAAATGATGATGAGCGCTTGTATTATTAATGTTGAAAATTGACACCATCCCCGCAACGATCCGAGATACATCAGAGCAAATATCAGCGCAGTTAAAAAGAAAAAAAAAGTTATTACACCAAATTTTTTGTTCTTAAAAACTGTGACTTTTAAATTCTGAATTTCTGCAGTATTAAATTAATTAGTTTCGTTGATCAAGGTTTTGAACTTTGGATACCAGATACCAAAAGGTTATATAAAAATTCCATATTCAAAATCATATATTTGCGTTTCGTATAACAGAAAATTTTTTATATTGAAGAAGCGCTGTTTTTCAAATTCAGAATTTCAAATTCTGGTTTCTAAATCTTGGGTTATGATAAGAGTATTGAAGTATTGAATCCAAAATTCAAGAACTTGAATTACTTTTTAAAATCATCGAGTTGCTTGACTATTTTACAAAAAAAAACATATTAGGGTATCGAACGTCTTCGTCAGTGGTTTTCTTCGGCAGTTTTTCTGCAGCAATCTTATGCAAAAGGGGGCCGAAGCAAACCACTGACGAAGACGTTCGATACCCTATATATTCGAAATTAAGCTCTGTTTTCTGTTCAAATCTCATTTCAAAATATATCGCTCACAAAATAGGACGCGTCTTATGGTATTTACATTTAACTCCACTGGAAGCGCTCAAATCAGCTCAAGTTAGTCAGTTCTGATATAAATTGCCAAAATTTTCCCTAAAACACATCCACACCGAAACAGACGATGTTTCAGACAGGTACCTACATGGGATTCTGTTCGCAATAGCCAACATTTTCAATTGAATTATCTGGAAGTACAGCATCTTTTTGTTCAAGAATAACTGAGAGGATTGCAAAGTAGAATCATGTGTTTGAGCGAACAATGCACTCTAATGAGGGCAATCTTCTCTAACCAAGACGTCGGATTGGAAGCTACGGTGAGAGCATCAAGGTAAATGTTTGAAAACAGTAAAGTTTACCGGTCAAATTGCCTTAAATAGTATGTAAGATGTGAATTGTAATTGAATTCCGGATAAATATTTAAGTTGATGTTCATTTTTTTAAAAAGATTTTCATAGGTCTAGTATCTGTTGTTACTACTTTCCTTTAAATATCGTAGGAGGTTACTGATTAAATCTATCTGATCGATCTGACGAGTTATCTCCGGAATAACCACTCCGGAGCAGTCGATTGAAAATGTTAGAAACGGTTCATTTTAGTGGGTACCCGGGTAGCCTGCCGAGCACTTACGGATGTTAAAACTGCCGAATATATAAGGACATCTTTAGCACTTAAGTGTTTTTGATTTTGGAGTCATGAAATATAAATATACATCATCTTAGTTTCGAGAAACACGCTTTTGAAAATTAGCGTCAAAAATTTCTTTTCCGCTACAGTCATACCTCGACATAAGGCAACTTTGTTGACGTGGGACTACGTCTTTGTTTACTATACTGGGATGCATTCTGCAAAAGTGGAAATGAAACTGGCAAATGTTGCGTCAGATTTCAAACGTTAATAACGGCATAAGGGCATCTTCAGCGGTGGTCTATTTTTGAAACAACTTTATACTAGATTTACACCAGCGAAACCTGAATAAAACCAGCTAATATAGACCATTTTTTCGTTCTCCGCACCGGTGTTGTATATCTTGTTGTTTTGAACCGCTGACATCTGTTACTTGTTATAATAAAAAGCACTTAATATTCAACAAACGGAAATTCGCTAATTTTTTCGCACAATAAACGATTACTTTGGCAAGACACTTTATATCCACAAGACTTAATAGATTTGACGGTTCGACCCGAGCGTCAGTGACATTTCTCAGGATGGATTGGTATGATCGAAAAATTTCTGCTACAAGAGGATAGTGAAAAATATTTCATCGCGTAGATGTTCATCTTCCGTTTTCGTCTCATCAATCCTTCAAAATCTTGCAGTTCTTCAAACTTGGGTTGGGTTTTGAGGATATTGGGTGGCATTGCGCAGCTCGATTCGAACGATTTTCGCTATTTTCGAGTAGGTCACATACTGCCAGATATGCTTCAAGCTTAAAAGGAGCTGTCATTGTCATTTGTCCTGCAGCTCATCTAACCCGCAAAGTCGAAAAAATACATAACGCCCCCCAG
The DNA here is from genome assembly GCF_029784165.1 of Wyeomyia smithii. Lineage (NCBI taxonomy): Eukaryota > Metazoa > Arthropoda > Insecta > Diptera > Culicidae > Wyeomyia > Wyeomyia smithii. Next base: position 240,153,079 of record NC_073695.1, on the reverse strand, counting down.
CGATCATTTAGTTTTGTTCGAGTTGCTCGAAACGAAATGTGCAATGTCATTCCAGCATTTTGAACGTGAATTGTCATAAAAAATCTTTGTTTTGTTTATTCCCCAACACTAGCAAAACGCTTATATGGAAATTGCTAAAAATGAGGTATTAAATAAAAATACGACATTTTACCCACCTATTGGCAGCGTACAAAGGGTTTTAGAACGATCTCTTTCTTGTTTCAAATAAGTGACAAAAATAGACCAAAACGTATACCAGTTTCAATTATTTTCAATTTAGATCTGGTATAAAACAAAATTCACACCATCGGTGCAGCAGTGAATTTGAGTTTGTTCCAAAAAAAATAGAACAAAACAACGACACAGCTGAAGATGCCCTAACCTTATGATCGATAACAATAACCAATATGTTGTTGGATAGAAAAAATGTGTAACAATTTTGTAATATGATAGTTATCACTCTAATTTCATTGCTAAACGGTAAAATTGATAAAAAGTTTTAATTACAAATTTATGCGAACAATGAACCAATTACAGGCATACCTCGATTATACACACCCTCGATTATACGCACCCTCGATTTTACGTACTTCGATTTTACGTTCAAATTACCTCGATTTTATGCACACTTTTTTCAAACACATTTTTAATTCAAATGTTATTTGTTTGATTTGAGTATATTGCAGGATTATATAAATTAGGTATCGTCCACAAATAAGGGACTGTCCATATATCACGTGGAAACTTAGGGGAGAGGTAGGAAGATGTTCACGGTCCATGTTTCGAGAATTCATATGAAAGTTCATCCACGCAGGTCTGAAATCACCCGAAATATGTCAGTTTTGTTACGCAGGGAATACGTTCCCAATGTGTATGGGACCGCGTAAAAAAGACTAAATTGAGTTGAAAAAATAACTTAGAAAACCGTCCTAAAACGTTTGAACTTTGACTATATATGATAGTGGTCATTCTGAAGGCCGAAATACAATGTTATAAATTTTCAGTATTTACACCAAAAATTGTGAATTTTTAAAAAAACTGATATATGATTACTAGTGCCGTAAAACGAAAAACGTGATTGGAATGAGCTTGATATCTTGTGCTGTCTTTGAGTTATGGAGAAATGCAACCCGCTTAAAAACCTTACTTTCTATGGATAGTCCCTAATGAAAACTTGTTTGATTCGGAGTCGTTCGATAACTAAGAGTATTTCAATGAAAAACGTCCCAATTTTGATACTTTTTCCCTACTGTCATTTTTAATCTGGCTGAAATTTTGGAAAGATGTTCTAATTGGCTGAAGTATCATTTTATGCTACTTGTTTTTTAAATCACTTTAAAAATATTTGTAATCATCGAATAAATTAACGAAAGAAGCCATCAGTTGACAGTTGAGTTGTATCGCTGTGTGGAGTGATCTCACACCTGGCTCGCTGCTGGTGGCTGTTTGGTGCTGCTGTATTGGTGCTGCTGGCTGTAACGGCTGCAACTTCGAACGATCGGACAACCAACCTTTCTGGAAGGGAGAAGTAAAAAGGTACGTGCTCTTGTCGGCGCTAGTGCGCTAGACTTAGCGGGATGGATGTAGATCCCTCGCCTCCCGCGCCACCATCCCCGAACCCCTCTGACCCTGACCCTTCTGTTACCCCCTCCCCTGTTCATTCTTCAGTCCCCCCTCGCCCCAGGCTTTACCCAGACGGAGCCCAGGGCAGCTATACTGTTTATTTTCGGCCAAAGGCAGGACCGAAATCGAAAAAGTTGAACCTCTTGCAGATTTCTAAAGACCTGACGAAGGAGTACAAGGGCGTGACCGAAATTTCCAAGGTCCGGCCTAACAAGCTCCGTGTCGTGGTCGGTAACCTGAAAAAGGCCAACGATATAGCTTGCTCTGAGCTCTTCACACGCGAGTATCGCGTTTACATACCCGCACGAGACGTGGAGATCGACGGTGTCATAACCGATTCGAGTCTGTCCGTCGAGTGTATACTGCAAAGTGCCAAAGGGTGCTTTAAGAACAAAACGTGTCCCGAAGTAAAGGTGCTCGACTGCAAGCAATTGCGGTCAGCATCGATCATCGGTGGCAAAACAGTATACACTCCGTCAGACTCGTTTCGAGTTACGTTCGCCGGGTCTGCACTACCAAGTCACGTCTCGATCCACCGGGTTCGTCTCCCTGTGCGATTATATGTGCCTCGCGTCATAAACTGCCTGAATTGTAAGCAGTTAGGCCACACCGCCGCCTACTGCTGCAATAAGGCACGTTGTGGCACGTGTGGGGAGAGTCATGCGGATGATTCCTGCAGTAAAAATGCTGAAAAATGCATTCACTGTGGGGAGAGTCAGCATGAGCTCTCGACATGTGCGGTGTACATGCAGCGCTGGGATAACTTTGCACTCCCAGTTGATGAAACAAACTCTGGATTAGTGAAATTTCCTGACATTGTGGACTGGATTTTGGAAACTTTCAATGTACCCGATCCAATTAAAATTTTTCTTACAGCATTTCTCCCAACAGTTAAAACGTTTTTGAAGCAGTTGACTGCCCAATGGCCCCTCCTTGCAGCGATTGTATCCTTCGATGCCTAATTCAACTGCGTATATGAAGGATTCTATCTCTGTCTTACAGTGGAATTGTAGAAGTATTTTACCAAAAATTGATTCGTTTAAAGTTTTGATAAATAAAAACAAATGCGATGCATTTTCCCTTTGTGAAACTTGGCTTACTTCAAATATTGATCTCAACTTCCATGATTTTAATATTATTCGCCTTGATCGAGACACCCCATATGGAGGAGTACTTTTAGGGATTAAAAAGTGATATTCTTTCTATCGTATTAACCTCCCCTCGATTCCAGGCATCGAAGTTGTCGCATGTCAAATGACAATACAAGGTAAAGAGCTTTGTATTGCCTCAATATATATTCCTCCCAGAGCACAGGTTGGGCAACGGCTCGCCACGTTTGATTTTGGGAGACTTCAACTCTCATGGTGTGGCTTGGGGTTCTCCTTACAATGATAACCGCTCCTCTTTAATCTATAACCTTTGCGATGACTTCGACATGACTATTTTAAACAACGGCGAAATGACACGTATCCCGAAACCTCCAGCGCGCCCAAGCGCTTTGGATCTATCCTTATGTTCGACGTAGCTACGGTTGGATTGCACATGGAAGGTAATCCTCGATCCTCACGGTAGCGACCATTTGCCTATTCTTATTTCAATTAATAACGGGTCAACTCGCATGCGACCAGTTGACATTCCGTATGACCTCACACGGAATGTCGATTGGAAGTTATACGAGGAAATGATTTCAAAAGCGGTCGATTCGATTCAACATCATCCACCACTTGAAGAATACAACCTCCTCGCGGGCTTGATTCTCGACGCCGCGTTGCAAGCCCAAACGAAGAAATATCCCGGCGTAACGATCAAAGAACGGCCTCCCACTCCGTGGTGGGACCAAGAGTGCTCCGATGTTTACACGCAAAGATCCGACGCGTTTTTGGCCTTCCAGAAGGGAGGTATACCTGGCGACTATTTACGGTATTCGGTGCTTGATGCCAAGCTTAAAAGTTTGGCTAAAGCAAAGAAACGCGGATATTGGCATCGGTTCGTGAACGAGACGTCGAGGGAGACATCGATGAGCACTCTTTGGAACACAGCCCGAAGAATGCGGAATCGCGTAACGGTCGACGAAAGCGAGGAGTCTTCAATTCGGTGGATATTTGATTTTGCCAGGAAAGTATGTCCGGACTCTGTTCCTAAGCAAAACATTGTTCGCGATGCGTCTCCGGGCCACGACGCGATAGAATCACCTTTTACGATGGCAGAATTTTCAGTTGCCCTCCTGTCCTGTAACAATAACGCGCCTGGGTTAGATAGAATCAAATTCAACTTGTTGAAGAATCTACCCGGCAATGCCAAGAGGCGCTTGTTGAACTTGTTCAATAAGTTCCTGGAGCAAAACATTGTACCGCAGGCTTGGAGGCAAGTGAAGGTGATCGCCATCCAAAAACCAGGGAAACCAGCTTCTGATCACAACTCTTATAGGCCGATTGCAATGCTATCCTGTATCCGGAAATTGATGGAAAAAATGATACTCCGTCGTTTAGACCATTGGGTCGAATCAAATGGTCTACTATCAGATACTCAATTTGGCTTCCGCCGTGCCAAAAGGACGAATGATTGTCTTGCGTTGCTTTCAACAGATATTCAGCTGGCGTATGCTCGCAAAGAACAAATGGCGTCTGCGTTCTTGGACATTAAGGGGGCTTTTGATTCCGTTTCTATTGACATTCTTTCGTGTAAACTTCACCGACAAGGATTTTCTCCAATTTTGAACAATTTTTTGCACAATTTGTTGTCCGAAAAGCACATGCATTTTACGCACGGCGATTTGGCAACTTTTCGCATTAGCTACATGGGTCTTCCCCAGGGCTCATGTTTAAGCCCCCTTCTTTAAAACTTTTATGTAAATGACATCGACGAATGTCTGGCAAATTCATGCACGATAAGACAACTTGCAGACGACAGTGTAATCTCTGTTACAGGAGCAAAAGCTGCCGATTTGCAAGGACCATTGCAAGATACCTTGGACAATTTGTCTGCTTGGGCTTTACAGCTAGGTATCGAATTCTCTCCGGAGAAGACTTAGATATTAGTTTTTTCTAGGAAGCATGAACCTGCTCTGCTTCAAACACAATTAATGGGTAAAACGATTTCTCAGGTTTTGGTACACAAATATCTTGGTATCTGGTTCGACTCTAAAGGCACCTGGGGTTGTCACGTGAGGTATCTGATGAAAAAATGTCAACAAAGAGTGAATTTTCTTCGTACAATAACCGGACAATGGTGGGGAGCCCATCCAGGAGACCTTATAAGGTTTTACCAAACAACGATATTGTCTGTTATTGAATACGGGTGTTTCTGCTTCCGCTCCGCAGCAAACACACATCTGATCAAACTGGAGCGAATACAATATCATTGTTTGCGTATCGCCTTGGGTTGCATGCAATCGACCCATACGATGAGTTTGGAGGTTTTAGCTGGAGTACTACCATTGAAAAACCGCTTTTGGAGCCAGTCTTCTCGTATTCTTATCAAATGTGAGGTCTTGAACCGTCCCGTGATTGAAAATTTTGAAAGGTTAATCGAACTTAATTCTCAAACCCGTTTTATGACATTGTATTTCAATCACATGTCCCAAAATATTAACCCTTCTTCGAATATTCTAAATCGTGTCGACTTATCAAATACTTCTGATTCTACTGTGTTTTTCGATACATCCATGATAGAAGAAACTCGTGGAATCCCGGATCATTTACGCGTGCAGCAGATCCCCAAAATTTTTTCCAATAAATATCGAAACATCAACTGCAACAATATGTTCTACACTGACGGATCACTTCTTGATGGGTCCACTGGCTTCGGTATTTCCAATAACAATTTAACCGTCTCCCATAAACTCGATAATCCTGCTTCTGTTTACGTCGCAGAATTGGCTGCAATTCAGTACACCCTAGGGATTATCGAAAAAATGCCCACGGACCATTATTTCATCTTTACGGACAGTCTCAGTTCCATTGAGGCTCTCCGATCGATGAAAGATGGTAAGCACTCTCCGTATTTCCTGGGGAAAATACGGGAACATTCGAGTGCTTCATCCGAAAAATCGTTTCAGATTACCTTAGCGTGGGTCTCTTCTCACTGCTCGATACCGGGTAATGAGAAAGCGGACTCTTTGGCTAAGGTGGGCGCAACAAACGGTGATATTTATGAAAGACCAATTGCTTTGAATGAATTTTTCGCACTTGTACGTCAGAATACGATCACCAGTTGGCAAAATTCTTGGACCAGAGGGAAATTGGGAAGGTAGTTACATTCCATAATCCCCAAAGTATCGACGAACCCGTGGTTCAAGGGGTTGGATGTAGGTCGGGATTTCATTTGCGTGATGTCCCGGCTTATGTCCAATCACTATAGATTTGACGCGCATCTCCGTCGTGTTGGGCTCGGGGAGAGTGGTATCTGTGCCTGTGGTGAAGGTTATCACGACATAGAGCATGTGGTTTGGTCATGCCCTGTAGACCGTGACGCCAGGTCTAAATTAATAGCTTCCCTGCAGGCCGAAAGTAGGCAGTCGGCTGTTCCTGTTCGTGATGTCTTGGCGAGCCGTGACCTATCCTACATGTCCCTTATATACGTTTTCCTGAAATCCATCCCCGCCCCAGTTTAATCCTATTCCCTTCCGCCTACATCCAACCAAACGACAAGAACACGTTAAGACCCCGGATCCGGAAACAGCAACTAGACCCGCACGATACTCTCAGGCCCCGAGGGAGACAACCCAATATGCCAGTCCGTAATATCTTGGCCCAGCAGCGGAACATATTCAATATGCTGCTTACCTATGGCGATGGAAAACCATCAAACAACAAATCAGTGCTTTTAATGCAAAACATTCTAGCTTTAAGTTAGATTTAGTTTCAACTCGTAGTCGGCAGCGAGGATAAAAAATTTGCTTTTAGTTATTAAGATACTTTAGAAAGTAAGCTACCAGATATAATTGGCGCCGTTTAACATTGAGTTGTATTTGTGCCGTGTCAAATAAATTATAGATGAAGAAAAAAAAATAACCTTGGAGATATTAATTTAAAAATATAATAAAAAAATTTTACAGTGTTTATTTTTTTTTTTTTTGAAGGACGAAATTAATATCTACAACTTTGCTGTGTAGCGAGTACATGTACAGAGAATTTATAATAATTATTGTTTGTAAATATTAGTTACTAAATATTTGCATGGTCCGAATAAAGTTTCACTTTAAATATTTAAAAACGGTTTTCCAAATAAAACGTTTGATTCAATCACCGCAAGCAAGGCCACAGTCAGAATAGTAATTGGCATAATATTTGAAAAATGAGATCCCCGGTGCTCAAGTGCGCTAATTGCCTTTCTCCACCGATGCTGCTGATGCGACGGGATGATTGACCCAGCCGAGAAAGTCTATCGACCTTTGCAGTGGGAGAGAGAATCTTCTCCTCTCTATCCTTTGGGCTGGGACAGTTGGGATAGATGATAACTGATCGCGGGAAGAAGATTATCTTCGCCCAATTTTGACCTTCGTGCTTTCAGCGCGATTAGAGATTCGCGAAGCAGGTTCCGGTAACGAAGTTACCAAAGGACGGTTTATCTGAGGACTCTTAGGCTCCTATACTTCACTTTAGTCTGGCTAGTGGAGGAGGTAGGAGTTACTTTTAATTAGTTCCGCGTATACGAGGAAAAAGTGTAAGGTGATAACCGCATGTGAATCTCGAACAAGATCACTAAATTTCCTTTCCCTAGATAGATAAGCTGTTCCCATTCAGCTAGGGTAGCTAGTGCGTGCGATAGTTTATGCACCTGTGCGATTTAGAGGTAAGCCACAAATTCTCACCGAAAAAGAAGCATTCGCTTCACAGTGCCACGTGTGGCCTATTATTTATTTGAAAGGTTTGCCGCGACCGCACCACTAACTACCAGTTCGGAATAGCAACCACTATAGAGCCACCGTCAGGACTGAAGAACCCGCCCGGCGATCCACAAGGCCGGAAGAGGGACGCGACCTTAATTGTGCGCCCTAACGAGAGAGCATCCAGACGAGCAGGATAAGCTAATCCAGCCCGAGTGCACTACAGCGCGCTAGAAGCAGCATCGAGAGAGGGAGAAAAACGAATTAACTGATCCACCAGCAGCAGCAGCAGTGCAGAGCCGATAAGCAATGTGGGGGTCCCCATGTTGTAAAATCCACCGAGAGTGGTAGGCAGCACTGAGTGAGTACGTACCTATAAATAGTCCATGCGCATGTGACCGAATGTGAGGGCCGAGACCCTAGAGAATTGATCGATAGAGTCGGATCGGAAATGAAAGAAGTTTCGAACGCACAGTAGGAAGAAAAGTTAGAAGCTTAAATGGGAAAGGAAACGGAAAGATAGACTAGGCCTAGCGAAGAGAAATATGAAGCCAAATGTTTGACGCTAAGATTAGAAAGTAATGAATAAACCCCAAGTAACATGTACCACCGCACTTGTGACTCATTGGTAATATTGTGCGCTATTTCCCTTAGTGTCTTGGGAGAGGTTTTCATGCGGTCCGCGTGACGTTGTCCTGTAGTATGTTTTTGTGTAGATTTTATACTGACCCTGAAATCAGCCACGATCTCTCCCGATTCTTACCGGTGGGCAGACGGGTTAAAGTATAGGGCCTTGCCCGTGATGATAACAACTCTCCCGGTTTGTTTAGCGAGTATTTTAACCGTTGCTTGAAGGCACGGGGTTTAATGTGTGCGCAAGGTCATCTGACGTGGTTTTTCTGACGGAGTACCGCGATAGGTGTTAGAGTCGGCCAACTGTTTCCCCCTCCCTAGTATAGGGATAAAAAGGAACCCTCCCCTAAGGGTCTCACGCTGGGCAATCATCGTGGTGGGTGGTCTCTCTTAGGAGAGTGGCGCTCAAGCCACCCACTTAGCATCGGGGTGCAGAAAGGCGGGCCAGTTACAGCTAAAGATGGATTATCGATAAAACAAATTGTGTTGGTTCTGAAAATATTTTTATCATTATGAGGCACTCGGCCTGGTCAATTCATGAATCAAATTTCAAGCAAGATAAATGGACTTTTTTCAATGAAAGTCGTTGTAATTATGGGTAAAAATGTGTAGCCTACATACCTACACATACACATATACAGTGTATTATACACACGCACCCATATTCATTGTTTCATTTAATTCCTTTCAGATATTCTGAGTGAGTTCCTTGCCATAAACGGCCCAGTAGAGAACGTCTATCAATTACGTAACGCAAATGTCTATCTTCTTCAACTTCCCTCCACGCAATGTAACTATTTTTCGGACCTCAAAATTTTTTCATATGGATTGTCACACTTTCCAACCCCGTCTTTGGACGTTACGTAATAGTTAGATGTTCCATTACACGTTTATTTGCAATTTTCCGATGACAGAAATTATTTTTTGTTATTAAAAATTTTGAAAATCTTGCTTCGATTTTACGCACATTTCAAAAATGGGAATGTGCGTAAAATCGAGGTATGCCTGTACATGCGAGCATTCCTAGCACAGACGACGTGAATGGACACCATCCGTTCCATGTGATATTCTCTGTATCAATATCGAAATAAAAATTGACAGAGTCTCCCCGTCCCAATGGGTCAATTTATTTTTGCTTCTATGAGCTTAGACTAATATGATGTCTTGAAGGTAAAAGTTTTCCGAAAAGTTTGAAATAATCCCCATTCTTGAACAATTTCTAATCCTGCTTTCAAACCCTAATAAAAACTGATGTCTTGAAAGAAAACATGCCGGTAAAAGCATCAGTACCAGTGGAGTAAAGAACCGCCGCACAGTGGGGGTGACTCCATACAAAGGCTGGCCAAGCAAAAAAAGTGTCGATAAATGCGACAAACACTTGGTATTTACATAATTTTGGGGCGCTGAACACGAATTTGGCATCCATTTTTTGTTTGGGGCCGTCCATAAAGCACGAAACCCAATTTTTAATATTTTTTGGCACTTTTTTCGTTTTTTATAGAATTATATGATCTTTGACCACAAGTAGTGCCACTGGGCGTCCTCCCCATTGAAAAAAATACGTTTTTTATGGACGACCCCTCGAACTAAACAAATTTTACCTAAATAAATATATTTTTTTGAATAAACTAAAACAACATAAGTAATACAAAATAATTACAAATTTAAAAAATCATCACCAGCATCATTATCTTTCGCTGTGATCGCTTAAATCTCGTGTTGAATTGTTTCCAGAAAATTTGAAGTTCATTATACTCATCAGCAGGAAAAATGTCTTTCGCTGCAATTTCCATTTCTTCTAGTAATTTTCGAAGTTTCATTGTTTCATATATATGTTATCTTCCTAATCCGGTTTCTATGGTTGAAGAGGACATTTAAATACATGTATAACACCATTAATTGACACCTTACTAGACATTGAATTAGGTGGTGCCGCTGAAGTTGAAGGCTCCATAATAAAATTCAACGAATTTATGAATTTGAAAACTAAGACACTGGAATGATACAACGTTCTAAATGAATACGAAAAGAAGCGGAGGGCGACGACTTTTTTTTGTTTTTTTCTCATGAAGCAAAATGTGTGTTTTACTATTGTATGCAAACGAGTGCGAAGCAAAAGCAATCTTCAAACGGGCTATTGTTGGCCGGAGTTTGATGGTATGAATTTGCTGCTAATATTTGACACTCCAATCAGTTTAATGAATTTCATGATCATAAATTGAAAGGGCTGAATGTCTTTAGTATTGTTTGAAGCTTGCAGAAAGTGATAAAGTTTGAGATAATTAAAATTTCAGATTTGTTTACTGTTTTCTTGTTTAACACTTATTTTATAACTTTTCATTGATAAATTTTGTGATTATTGCCCGAATTTATATTTTATCCTTACGGATTGAGTACGATATCATAAATATTCGTTAATGGGGTATCATGGTTATGATTAAAATTAATTCTGGATGAAATTTCAACTTCAAAAATAAAAACTAAAAAAATCTGCTATCGCATTTTTCTCTAAAGTGACAATTTGCGCAGTTTTGCGCAGCAGCGGACAGTATGCATTTGAAAGTTTACGGTTTTACCTAAATTTTGAATGTAGTCACAACCGTGGCAAACTGCGGCAACTAACTTTTAAGCTACTTTTCTACAAAAAATCACGTTTTTTTTAATTTTTTGTAGTGTCAGGCCTACTATGACCAAATTTTACAATATCTAATGAAAAAGGGTTTGTTTTGCACAATATTTACAACAGCTTTTCCTTTAACGTCAAAAAAATCCAAGCTATCATTGAAGCTACAGAGCGTTTCAAAGTAATGTACTTTTTTTCAAGAAAAAGACAAAAAACGTCAATTCGCCTAGCTTTGAAAAAGCATAAAAAATTCAAACTTTATGATATTGCGCCCAAATTTTGGATTTAGACACTTGAATGTTATAGCAATAAAGCAAAAATATTATGAAACAGCTAACGAAAAAATTTGTTTTTGGCTGATGGCCAGCGATTCCCCACTGTGCGCAGGTCTCTCGTCGTCTATGATTGCAGCGGTACTTTTTTTCGTACATTTCAGCGGTACACTTCTATTCGTACTGCAGCGGTACTATTCATATTGCAGTGGTACACTTTTGTTCGTACATTTCAACTGCAGTGCTGCTGTTGATGGTGATTGAAAGTTTATCTCATAAATATGATTACCATAAATTACTCAACAAGAATTGTAAATTTTTGCAACGTATATTAATAAAATTTTATTTTGGATATTCACAAAATAATCGTGACCGGATAGTATCGAAAGAGTAAATTCCCAAATATACACATTTATTGAAGCATAATAGCCGGCGAATGCTTGTGAACTTTTGGTTTATTTACTAAGATTTATTCAGAATCTCTTTTTACCTTTCAAGATTGTTAAATGATATATTATTATTCTAAGCTTTACCATAAAAAACGTATATTAGCTGTCTTCGTAATACAGCGAATGTAGTTGTAGGCAAATGAAAAAATATCACAAGAGGGTTGTGTGCAAAGCCACGACCGCATGGTTGAAGTAGAACACTTTTACAAGAAAGAAAACCCGGTTGCTTGCGCGTCAATCATTTTTTCTAGTTAAAAAACAATATCGCACGCTAGCCTGTGGGGCTAATGCGGTCTCGATCAGCTCGATCATTAGTTGAGAGAATTCGTTATCGATATTGTTTTTGGCATATTTTGCATGTGTAGGATAAGTACAACGATACACCGTGCCCCAGTGCAAAGTCGAGAAAATTTTCAGCTCGAAAAGATCCTCGACCTGATCGGAAATCGAACCCGACATCACAACCGTGTGGGAGAGCTAGCCGACCGACATCGCTAATCACAGAGCCACTGGGACCACTAATTTTTCTATTTTTTTTTTTTAAAGGCAGCTTTTGACCGAATTGATCACCGAATTGAGACTTGGTGCGTCGCAACAATTTGTTGGTTGGCTAAGATCCTACTTATGTGGTCGGACACTACGCGTGATGTTGAGCTCCTGTTTATCCCCCACGTTCTCCAATACATCCGGAATACCACAAGGTAGTAATATGGGGCCGCTCCTTTTCTTACTTTATTTTAACGATGTGACATTGCTATTGAGTGCTGGATGTAAGCTGGTGTATGCTGATGATCTGAAGCTGTATTTGGCTGTGCGGACCATTGATGATTGTCGTGAGTTACAAAGACTGTTGGATATTTTTATAAGTTGGTGCCGCAGAAACTGGCTCATAGTTAGTATTGCGAAATGTCAGACCATGACATTCCATCGTATTGCGAATCCTGTCCTGTTCGACTATAAGATTGATGGTCATGTGATCGAAAGAGTGGATCAAGTAAACGACCTTGGTGTTTTGCTCGATGCCAAGCTCAACTTTAATCTGAACCGCTCATTTATCATTTCTAAGGCAACTCGACAACTCGGCTTCATTGGTAAAATAGGACGTGATTTTAATGATCCATACTGTTTGAAGGCGTTATTCTGTTCACTCGTGAGACCAATATTAGAAAATGCGTGTTCGATTTGGTCTCCTTATCAGCTTAGTTGGACTCTGAGGATTGAACGAGTACAAAAAAGATTTATCCGCTTAGCATTGAGAAATCTTCCCTGGCGAGATCCCGCTAACCTACCACCGTATTCCGAGCGGTGTCGTCTATTGGCCTTGACACGCTTGAACGACGCAGGAAAATCCAGCAAGCCGGATTTGTGGCCAAGTTATTGAATGGCGAAATTGATTCACCGAGAACCCTAACTTTGCTGAATTTTCGCGCTCCGCAACGCTCACTAAGGTCCGCTGGATTGCTACAACCCAGAGTGCATCGCACAATGTTCGGTTACAATGAACCTGTCACTGCATGTGTTCGAGCATTCACTTCAGTTGAAGCGATCTTCGAATTCGGTGAACCGTCGAACAAATTCCTACGAAAAGTGACTATGTCTAATATTTTTTAATTGACCATATAGAATAATATTAGGACCAATGTTTTATATGCTGACTCGGGGCAACCCAATGTATTTTGTTGAATTTAATGTTAGTTCGTAATGTTTGTAGTTTTATTATTGACAAATTGTAAATGCGTAATATTGTAAATGTTTAAAATTGTAAATGTATTCTTAACAAAAGATGATGGGGTTTTTATGCCTCCATGAGGATGGCCTCAAAAGGCTTCTCCCCATCCACTAATTTTCATGGAGACCAATATGGTCAGATGAAAATAGATAATAAATAAATAAATAAATGAATATAGTATTTTTTCTAGTAAATAAACGTTGACAAATCAGATCAATTGAATTTTGCGCTTCAACAAGGATTGACCATTTTCAATAATATAGTAAGTTGCTTGTCATGATTGGGGCTTGACAATTTTTGAATTTTGGTTATTCGAAAAAATAATTTTTATGCATATAATTAAAGTTTTTCGGACGTCGTGTTCATGAATAAAGGAAAAGATAATTCAGTATGTTCTGAGACACGGAAATAAAGAAAAATTTATAACTTTTACAAATTTAAAAATGTAAATTAACTCAAGAGAAAAAATTAACTCTTCAATCATCAGGTTTTTATTTCATCCTGAAAGAGACAATTTGTTGTTCAATTCAATATTGGATAAGATACAAATCACATCTTGGCGTTATCACTGACTGTGCGAATAAAGAATTTCTTGTGATAAAATAAACAGTGAGAAGCTGATTTAACACTCAAAACTAGACGGCTCATGTGTTGTCCAAATGAGTCAACTTTCCATTGCCCGTTAGCGCACAGAGACTGCATTTCACTAAAGTGCCTCACTGCATCAGCTGCTATCGATGCTGATACCCGCTGCAACTGCTACGCTATCCGTAGCCATGCCACAGTTGTGGCCACTATACGCTGCCATTGGTATCTGCTGTCCCTGCATCAGCTGGCTCAGCTGCTATCGATGCTGAGATCCGCTGCAACTTGTGCGCTATCCATTGCTATGCCACAGCTGTGGCCGCTATCCGCTATCGCTGGAGGACTGCTGTTGTCGCTGTCTAGAACTATTATGAGCGGCTTCGGCTGAAACAGGCTCTTATATAGGCCGAATATTTTAAATTGCAAAGTATATGATTCTGTCGACTGAGCTTGGGAAGCAATCATATAACGACCAATCAGAGGTCGAATTTTTCGTTTTGACAAGGCTTGACTATTTTCAGTAGTACAATAGTTTGAAAAATAAAATTACAATTATCTTCATTTGGGAAGAATCTTAAAAGATTTTCCAACCTATTGCTGCAAGAACGAAAGTAATCCATTGAATACTAGCATGAGCATGAGCATGAGCATGATTGACCGCCCGCGGTTGCTACTCCGTTATTGCCAGATCAGCAGTAATTACACAGAGAACCAATAGATGATGCTTGGGACCAACATGCATCCTCAATGTGTAAAAACTGGTGACCTTAATATGTTTATCAGGCAATACCAGCGCCGGCCGCATCCGAATGCAGGTCAAAGAAGGAGTTTGTATAGGAAAATGTTGACGTGATACTCGCTTTATGGAAGCCGAGAACACCTCTGCACTTCCACGAGAAATCACTGGGATGTTGGAGAAAGGGCGAGGTATACAGCAGGGTTCGTTTTGGTGAACGATGCGCTGATTTCGAGCGTCGGGTTCTTTACAACAAGTGTCGCGCCATTGAGTTCATTACATCCGCCACGATATTCATAATGCGATTCGAACTTATTCAGTTTGAAAATGTAACACAGCAACAATAAATCGTACGCAAGGATACTGGATCTTTGACCGAATCAAGACAACTTCAAATGATCGGATATCTCCTCGTAAGGTGATCCTCTTTATACCGAAAGCTATTGCGGGTTGTTGATCTATCTGAAGATAGGCCTCTTGAAATGTATAAACGCGGAGTCTCTCTAGTTTCGGTCAACCGGATATTTTCTAAATAACAGATCGACTAACGACGTCTCTCGTATTCACTTCGTCTGCTCTAAAAAACGATCCCGCGAAAAACACACCTGAAAAACGGAATATAAAAATGATGCGCGCTTATTACGGAAACGAACCATGAGTATCTTTCTTGCCAAACACCGCGATCCTCTGCGTACGACGCGCGTGAAGTAGCCTTTACCACTTGTAGCAACCAGCTATTTGTCAATCTCGAGTACACGTTGGCCGCGATTCTTTGTAAGGTATACATCGCGTTTTCGTTAGTCACGATATTTATCGACCGAACGAAATCTTCGGTGAGACATGAACAAGCATCTGGGTAAACTCCCCGAAATCACTTAATTTCGAAAACGTTCATATGAGCAAAACTCTCCCAAACCGGAAACGCGGTTTACACCGAAGCATTACGCACGACCGCTATTTTTCCTTCTACCGACGCAGACGCTCGGGGATACGACATTTCGATGTGAATGTTACCTATTTAATAGAAAAATTGGCAAAGTTTCATGCATACAAAGCCTTAATAATTTAAAAACGAAGTTATCCATATTGACCAATATATAGTCTCAAGTTTATTAACAAAATGCCGAACCAGTCATAATTGGAACGTATTATATAAAACATCTGCCCAAAAGCTATAAAAATCGAAAAAGTGAAGCATAAGATGTTGGCTATCATTACTGCACCATAGTCCGACAATGACATTGGTAAATAGTGTGCAGTTTATAGAAAACCCTGCTTTTTAAATTTCAGTTCCAGGTCTATTTTCGTACAAGAATAAAGATCTTTCCATTACATTATAGAAAAGTTATTGGTACCCATTTTTAACATCGATAACACCGCTAAAGACCTAGTGTCAACGACAACCATTGATATGCTGAGGTGGCACAAAGCATGTGAACCACCTCCCGCACCTGAAAATCATCAACTGCTTCACCAACATACTATTTTCATAGGTGATTTTAAGGAAACGAAGCAAAAATACTATTTGAATTGTATATATAAAAACCCATACGAAGCGGTATAATGTAGAATTAAAACGATGAATCCGCGCGCAGATATTTTTCCATAAAAAAAGGTTACTTATCTTGCGTAGCATACGAGCTATTTTCTCCATTCCTTCCACTCAAATCCTGAAGCCCTACTAGTTTTTTGACGTGGGACACGTCTTTGTTTACTATACTGGGATGCATTCTGTAAAATTGGAAATGAAACGGGCAAATGTTGCGTCAGATTTCAAACGCTAATAACAGCATAACCACATGATGGATAACAATAACCAATATGTTGTTGGATAGATAAAATGTATAACAATTTTGTAATGTGTTAATTATCACTCTAATTCATTGCTAAGCGGTAAAATTGATAATAATTTCAATAACAAATTTACGCGAATGATGAACCAATTACATGCGAGCATTCCTAGCACAGACGACGTGAATGGACACCATCCGTTCCATGTGATATTCTCTGTATCAATATTGAAATAAAAATTGACAGAGTCTCCCCGTCCCAATAGGTCAATTTATTTTTGCTTCCATGAGCTTTGACCTAAAAGTTTGAAACAATACCCATCCTTGAACAATCTCTAAACCTACTTTTTTGATTGATTTTTACTATAGAGCCTTTAACCTGAGGGGTCATTTAGCTCTCAACCTCGAAACCTGCGTGTTAGGTACTGTAGAACCTAATAAAAACTGATGTCTTGAAAGAAAACATGCCAGTAAAAGCAACAGTACCAGTGGAGTATAGAACCGCGTCGTAGTCGTCTATGATTGCATTGGTACTCTTCTATTCGTACTGCAGCAGTACTATTCGTATTGCAGTGGTAAACTTTTGTTCGTACATTTCTATTCGTATGCAATTGAGAAAAAACTACAATGCTGCTGTTGATGGTGATTGAAAGTTTATTCCATAAATATGATTGCCATGAATTACTCAACAAGAATTGTAAATTTTGCAACGGATATTTTTTTAATTTTATCTTCGATATTCACTAAATAATCGCGACCGGATGGTATCGAAAGAGTGAATTCCTAAATATATACATTTATAGAAGAGTAAGAACCTGCGAATGCTTGTGATTTTTTAGTTTATTTAGTAAGATTCGTACAGAATCTCTTTTTATATTTCAAAATTGTTAGATGATATATTATTATTCTAAGCTTCACCATAATAAACGTATATTTCCTGTCTTCGTAATACAGCGAATGTAGTTGCAGGCAAATGAAAAAATTGTCAAGCAAAAAATAAAATTTTAATTGTGGATTTCTACGATTTTTTGCTGGAACTTGTTAGGAATTTTGTTCAAAATATTTTCTTATGTTTTCCAATTGATGAACCTTTGTAAGGGCTTCCATATTATGTTGAAAGTAATATCCATACTATAGATTTGATTTAGTTAGAGTTAAATAAGACAAAACCATTCATTATGATAACGTAAGCATTATTGGATTTGGTTTTTGAGGATATAGAGATAATTCTGACTTTGACGCATTATGAGAAATTCTTGGTGCTTCTTCAACAAGCACGATATGCTTGTGCCTTGTTAAATACATATTTTTTTGCACAAAAAAAATACTAAAGGCATAATATCGCCAAATATAAATGATATTTTTTCGAGTGTTGTTGAATATATTCCAAAAATTGATTTCCAGGGGAGGCTGAAAATAAACACATTGATTCTGTCTGCAGACTCTGTATATTTTGTAACAAAAAATCCCCTAATTACAGTGTTTAGTCCCAAGTCACCATTTCATACAATCCTAGGGCTGTATACCTTGTAGTATTTTGAAGTCTTCGGGTAATATTGCAGCGGATGAGATAATGGTCTCGTTTGACATGACGGCTTTGTTTCCAAGTGTTCCAGTGAATGAACCCTTGAATCTTCTTGAGGATTGGCTAATTCCCCAATATACTGATAGCACTTGGGAAAAAAAGTCGTGAGTCTCATGAAACCAATCCGCCTTTGTATGAAAGAAAATTATCACTTTTCTAGGTAAATTTTACAAACAAACAAAAGGAGCTCCAATAGGAAATCCTTTTACTCCCTTTTTATGTGAGCTATTCATGGCAAACATAGAAAACAAATTAGAAACCAATGTTTTTTGTATTTTGAAAGAGACGGAACTTGATACGTTTTTCACATCCCTTAATAATATTCACAGAGATGTAAAATTTATGATTGAGAAGGAACAAAACAATAGTCTTCCCTTTCTAGACGTTGTTGTTGTTAGAAAGTCTAAGGACTTAGAAATTGAGATTTTTAGGAAGCCCACGAACACAAAACGGGTAATATCCACCACTTCTAGTCATTCCTTCCAGCATAAAATGGCATCCTTCCACCACATGATACATCGGATGGAAACCCTACCCCTCAGAAAAATAGCCAGGAAAAAGGAATATGAATACATTTTCGAAGTCGCAAGAGTAAATGGTTATAATGAGAGCACCATTCAAGCCATTATAAACAAAAAGAAGCGAATTCAATTTAGAGAATCTTTTACAACACTCACCCATATTACAGAAGACCTGGAAAGAATAGCTGTGGAATTTGATGGGGCCTTAACACGTCAACTTCACTCAAAATTTAAAAGATTTGGCATGGATATCGTCTACACTAGTAGGAATACCCAACTCAAAACAATATTGGGCTCCACTAAGGACTCAATTGATGGATTAAATAAAGCAGGGGTTTATAAAGTTGCTTGTAGCCACTGAAACAAGGTTTATATTGGGCAAACCAAAAGAAACCTGGGAATACGTTTTAAAGAGCATATGGCAGAAGTCACCAAAGCATCATCAATCATCAAACGTGGCTGAACATGTCTTTAATGAGAGACATCCACTACCTTCGGATAAAATTCACCTTCTTCGCTCCGTTAATAATTTATTGAAATTGGACGTATCTGAAAGTTCAGAAATCTACAAACAACATCCATCCACACTGCTCAATGAAGACTTAGGTAATCATTTTTCATGGCTTTTCAAAATTTTACTTAAAAACTCTAGATCCAGTACAGGACAAAAACAACCACAACATATGACTACCTAACTTCAATTTAGAAATTTTCTGTCTACCTTCTTCTACCTACAAGCATATGAAAAAGGGGTTACTCAGTTATGCTCTGATAATGGTTGTATGTAGCAACCGAAATACGTATCTGCGGACGGTATTCGATTAAAGGGTATTCAATTTTTTGTTTTAGAATTAAATGGAAACACAACCTATTCTCAATATTCAAGAATGAGTCTGTCTTATTGCTTTTTTGCTTGGCTTTAAATTGCTGCAATGTTTTTTTTATTTTTAAATAAACAAAACCAGAAACTTGATATGAACAGTAAGGATTGTTTTAAACGAAGCTACTCCAACTGGAGTTAACTAAACTCCCCTAACATGTTAATAAACTAGCGAATCCAAAATGCCATCAGTTTTGAATCCCTGAAACAATATAGGAAGAAATTGTCAAATTTAATATTAACCAAGATAATAACAACTCAATAAATCAGATAGAATTCACGGTAAACATATAACATATATACATACGCTCGCGGTAAAATTGATTATTTAAAAATTGATTCAAAATTGATAATGTTCGAAACTGTTAATCACCTAAACTGGATGAAGAAAAAACACACAACTACTATTACAACTATTTGCCTCCAAGAAAGCTCTACGAGCGCATCACTATTCGGTATCATAGTTTTATCAGGAACTTTGTTTCACTATAGTTTTATTATTTTCAACCAATTAAGCACATTGATACCAACTTTCAAAGACCTTGTGTGGCCTAACTCAACTTTATCAATGACGGCTTACAGATTGGAAAGCTCTTAATTGGCTTTCATAAATCGGAAAAATTGCCAGGCAGGTTCTATTTGAGATTACTCTATTTCTAAATGCTTGTTAATGCTGAGCCCAAAGCACTCTTCTTTCGACAAGAAGTACGAACAATTCGATGCTCGACTTTATGCTAAAATTGTGCGCTCTTTTCGCTTCCAGAATCGAACTTTCATCCTTCAATTCTTTCAGCACAGCGTAAAATGTTAATAGGTTTAGTTCAATGTCCTCAGCTGCTGTTGCTGAGCCGCATCGAACCGAACCGAACAGAAATGTGTCTCAACGGAACATTTCCAACAGCATTAGGTAAACAAAATTGAATTGTGCTGTGCACTACCACTCCGTCGTTCTCTCTCTCTCTATCTCTCTCTCTCTCTCTCTCAATGCTAATTCTTTCAACTTCTTCATTTTCGATTGATTCCAATCCGAGAGCAGGCAGTGCAACAGAGTCTAGTTATCAACGACGAACCCCGGAACCGGCATCCGATGAAATATGCGCTACAAAAGTGATTATTTTCTCGATTGATGTCACTGTGCCTTGCATGTTGCACCCCACTGCTGCTCAGGCCGCTGCTGGTCCCGGAAATTCAGCAGAACGAAAACGACGAAGTACCAACATACGGAAGCGAACCAAACCCGGGTCCAGGTTGGCAATTATTGCTTGTTGTTGTGATTGACTTTGATTTCGATTTTAATTGAAGCTTTCTCGAACCGGTGTCGGCACTCCCCTCCCTCCCCCCACCCCGTCTTCGCTCCTGGGAAATGGTGAAACGGCCTTCGCCAGCTCTTGCCAGCTACTCACTCACTCACTCGATGACGACGATGATGATGTTGACCGGGTGCAGTTCGACTCGTTTTCAATTGCACTCCTTCCACCTTCCATTTGGGAGGATGTTGAGAGGATCCTGTTGCAGTGTTGTGTGCTGCTGAGTGCTCTATGTTGTTGTAGAGGTATGACGGAATTCGATAAATCGTTATGATTATTGAATAAGAGCTTTCATTAGCAATTGATGCAACTGTACTGTGCAGCGGAGCTCGTTGGCACGGTAGAGAAGCGCTGCTCCATGAGAGGAAATTGATTTCTGAATCAATTTGCGCTGAATTCGATCCCATCTGAGAGCCTTCCCTTCGACTAGCTTGTTTTCATGGGTGACAAATTAGTAACAGAATTGCGTTACTTCGAGTGGCAGCTGCATGCAAGTTCAAACGGACTTACAGACGATGATGGGATGCGAACTGCAAGATCTTACTACATTGCCAACATTCCTTCGTTACGCAGAAAACATGATTGACATAATGACACACCCGCTTACATAAATCATTCCTTTATTGAAAAGCATCCAACTCTGACAAAACCGGAAAGTAAATCAGTGGGCGGTTGAAAACTCCATCCCTTAGATTGGGGACTTGATGTGGATGTAGATAGAAAGAGAAAAAAGAACTAGGAACAAATTTGATATGTGAATTTCATCCCCCCCCCCAGAAATACTACCTACTGGTCTACAACAACAGCCGGATGCAGACATGGGCAATTTTGCTGGCAGCTCCGAGATGCTCGGTTGGCATCATTGTTGCCCGAATGCCAAGTTCCGGATGTTTGATAAAAACGGCAGTCCCCGTTCGCTCTAGGCTCTAGCACACAGCTGACAACCGGAACGACCCCAGTTTGAAGTTTTAGGGACTCCATCCACATGGGAAGGCAACTTGTCATGGCTGTAGTAATGAAGGAAAGAAGAAAGCCAGAAGGGGTTGCAGGCTCAGTTCAATCCTTTTCACTTGTGGCACCCCTTAAAAAACAGACAGCACACAATAGAAGTTCACAGCTGGTTGAAGAAGTGGATTTATTTATTGTTCGTTCGGCCATATGTGCAAATGTGTGTTCGTCGAGTTGATACATATTTCCATGCCTTTCATGGGTGTATGGTCATCAAATGAAGAAGAGATTGTGCACTTTGAATTTCATAGCTCAACAGCTCGAATGTCTTGTACGGAGAAAAAGATGATGGGATTAGCCTCACAACAACCAACTGACTGATGACCGATTGTGTTGCTCTTCTCGGGTAGTGTTACAGTTTCTGGAAGCAAAATCAATCTAGCCTATATTCTTTTATTTCCGTCAGTAAAACAAAAATAGGTGATAGGTCAATGTTTGTTGTGTGTTCAATTATCAGGTGTTGAAAATGGTATCAATTGATATTTAATTATTAATTAAATAACCAATTTTGTCTAACGAAATACGATTTTTGTGTAGAAATATAGAACATAAAATATTCGGTTTGGTAATCTCAACAGAACAAAAATTCGTGATAAGTCGACACCTTGGATTTAAGAGTAGTTTCCGAAACCTGCGCATCATCCTGGTTCAGGAAATATTCATATTTGAGAGTATTTGGCTGTATCAGTTGTTGTCAGAAACTAAATATTGCCATATTGACATTCAAAATGGTGTCTGGGGTTTGGGTTTTTCCAGTCTTGTGTATCTTGCCAAGTTCGGAAAATAGAACAAATAATAGTAAAAACTGTCAGAAATGACAACCATGAATGATTTTGTACTAACTCGAGTGATGAACTGGCAGCAACCTCTCAGAATTCGATGAAATTTTGTGGCTATGTTGGCCTTACTCAACTAATCAACTTTGCATACTTTGCATACTTAATACATTGCACAAATATTCCTTTTTTTATGAAACACGAGTGATTTTCGAAAATGGCTTGCGTAAAGAAAAAAGTGATGAATCAACATATTTTTGAGCCAGAACTGTTTGTTTGAATGGTATATATTTTAGGCAAAGTTATCGATACTCGTTTTGTCTCTCCGAAAAATGAATGAACTGTAAAACTTTTCTAAATATTTTGAGAGCCAAAATAGATTCTTAGAAACGTATAATATATTCAGCATTTTTTTTTAATTTTCATTTTTGATCAGAAAACTTGATTTTTGCTAAAACAAAAGTTTTGTTACGATGTTTGTTTTTTCGGTAGGACAGAATTACTACAACTTTGTATAAGGCATCAGTCGAAAAAAAAAAAACAGTTTCAGCTCTAAAAAGATATTCCAATCATGAATCCTTTTTCAACGCTGCCCTTTTCAAAAATTAGTCGTGATTGGTAGGCGAATACTTACTGCACAAAATGACATTATTAACCAATTAAAACCTTTATAAAAAGTTCATCCAGATCAAAAATGACAACTGAAATAAAAAGACAAATTAAAATATTACAATAACAATAACAAACAATATACAGTGGTTGTTCGATTTTATCACGGTCAAAAAGTAACTCACCCTAAGTATGGCTAAATGATAAAAACCGGTTTTTTTCTGTTGGATTCAATTGAAATTCATGATATTTTGAGTAAAATGATACACTCTGATAGTTCAATGGAATATAAGTCCAAGATACAAACGAATAAACAAAAAAGCTTGTTTATAATATTTTTCTTAACGTTTTCATGAACTTTCTCAAGATAAATATGCATGCATTGTCAGTTTTATTCGTTCTGCCCATTGTTCAGCATTTTAAAGAGAGTCTAATGCTTGTTTATGTAAAACTGTGGAACCGCCAGATTTTACTATTTTGAAATCAATGTACTGTGAGCACCAAACTGTCGGGCAATTCGAGCTATGAAGAGATCGCCTGGCTCAACGTATCATTCGAGCAGATACGTAAACTCTGCTCCAATTCCATTGACAACATACTTTTCACGGTTCACGAACGAACTGCTAGGCTATCCGTAGCCAAGCTGATGTCCGCTCTACGCTGCTACTGGTATCCGCTGTCCCTGCATCAGCTGGCCCAGCTGCTATCGATGCTAAGATCCGCTGCAACTAGTGCACTATCCATTGCCATGCCACAGCTGTGGCCGCTATCCGCCTGGTATCCACTGCACTGCTACTGCTGCTGCTAAGGGAAGACTGCTGTTGTCGCTGTCTAGAACTATTATGAGCGACTTCGACTGAAACAGGTTCTTATATAGGGATGAAAAACCTATCGATAATAGTAGGAAATTATCGATAACTATTGATAGCATTTCAGTCGATATTTTCCATTCTTACTCTTATACAGACAAATAACAAATTTAAAATGGCAAGTTCGATGATTCTGTCGACCGTGCTTGGGAAGCAATCATATTAACGACTAATCAGATCAGTCGAATTTTGCGCTTTAACAAGAATTGACCATTCTCAATAAAATATTTGCTTGTCATGATTTGGACTTGATAATTTTTGAATTTTAATTATGCGAAAAATTATTTTTTATGTTGATAATGAAAGCTTTTCGGATGTTGTGCTAATGACTGAAGGAAAAGGTAATTCAGTACGTTCTGAGACACGAAGTTGAAGTCAAATATATATCTGTTCCAAATTTCTTGAAAGTGTAAATTGATTTAAGAGAAAATATCAACTCTCCAATTAGGTTTTTATTTCATATTTTTGCTAGTGTGCCTGCTATCGCTCAGAGACAGCATTTCACTAAAATGCCACACTGCATCAGCTGGCCCTGCTTATATTGATGCTGAGACCAACGTCAACCGCTGCGCTATCCCACTTGCCACAGTAGTGAACGCTTCCGTCGCCATTGGTATCCGCTGCCCTGCATCACCTGGTCCTGCTATCGATGCTGAGACGTGCTCCGCTATCCGTTGCCATACCACAGCTGTGGCCGTTATCCGCTGCACTGCTACGGCTGCTGGATCCACTGCTGCTGCTAAGAGAGGACTGCTCCTGTTGAAACAGGCTCTTATATAGGCCAAATTGCACATTTCAAATGGCAAGGTCTATGATTCTGTCGACTGTGCTTGGGAAGCAATCATATAACGACCAATCAGAGGCCGAAGTTTTCGTTTTGACAAGGCTTGACTATTTTCAATAGTACTGTGACGACGAGTCCCCCCGTTGCATTAACCCTGATGATAAGCAGCAGTCAGCAATCTAACTGATAAACCGTCAGATACTGTCATTTTAGATGACGAGCAACATTGAAGGATGTGTAGCCTAGTGGCGAACCGAAGAAGATCATTTCCTATTCGCGCAAACTCTTAACCTATACTAAACGTGTTAAGCAACTTATAATCAATTAAAATTCTTAAAATTATTATTCTTACTTTAAAGTACTAATCAAACTAAAATCATTGGATTATTCACAAATTATATCTAGTAAGAAGTTGAAATTAATCATATGCCACAGCGCATTAAACAATTATATCATAGACCGATCAATCCAGCGGAATTACACCGATAAGATCACTTTCACATTGTATTTTGTACACCAAATTTGTAAGTTAAAAAGTAATTTATATTGTAAGAAACTGAGAAAAGTAAATTTATTTTAGCTTAAAGCATACCACTATAAAATCGTGTTTGCTATTTCGAGTTGGTGCAACATAACCCCACAAGTACAATAGTTTGAAAAATAAAATTACAATTATCTGCATTTTGAAAGAATCCTAGAAAATTTTACAATCTATTGCTGCAAGAACGAAGGAAATCCATCGAATACTAACCGATTTATTAGCATTTGAAATTGAACATGTTTTTCACTTTTTTTCGGTTCTAGATTTTCATTTCACATTCCTATGTAGCCGAGCTTCCTGAGAGAAGTATTCTACTTCAAAAAATAAGAAGACCGTTTATATTTGAATTACTTAGTGTAGGATTTGGTGGAATTTATTTTTTAATAAAAGTTCAGACAATTTCTCAAAAAATCATTCCAGACAACTGTTTAAAAAAAAAAAAACAAATTGACGAAGTATCTTCGTCCTAATAGGTCAATTTAGGTTTGCTTTCATAAACTCAAACTAATTTGATGTCTCGAAGGTAAAGGCTTTTTGAAAAGTTTGAAACAATCCTTTTTCTTGGACAATTTCTAAGCCCGCTGTTAGAGCGTAATATAAAATGATGTCTTGAAAGAATATATGCCGGTAAAAGCAATAGTACCGTATAGAATAAGTGGAGCAAAACATCGCAGGTCGTCTATCACTGCAGCGGTACACGACTTCTATTCGTGTGTACCAAAAGAAAAATGGTTATGGTTATTGAAAGTTTATCTAATGAATATGGTTAACATAAAAACCATAAATTACTCAACGAGAATTTTATATTTTTGCAACGGTTATCAG
>NC_073695.1:240054607-240124607 GCF_029784165.1 Wyeomyia smithii | reverse complement strand
AATTTTCTGCTTGAGACATTGGGCCATTTCGCAAGAAGCAAGCTATTATATTCAAGTTGACCTACAACACTTTATACAAGTACAAGAATCGATTGCTTTAAATCATGCTCTCTTATTAGGTTCCAGCAAATTTTATCGAATTTTTATATAGTTTATTATTACACTGAACCATTTTCATTCACCACTGCCCGGGTAGAGTGAAAACCAGCAGCTGCAGCCACCCCGAAGCCGATTACTCCGAGTACGCATCAACCGTACCCGACATCAACTACGCCTAATCTCGATAAGAACCAGCTTGACAGACTCATTATCATTGGTCACCTGGACAGGATGATCTACGTACGGTTTGTCCTCTCAAGCTCAATTGGTGGCTGTTCCAGTATTACTTGTCGGGTCCGATTCCGGGCTAGTTGAATCACGAGAAACTATCAACTAATTTGTTCACATAATTCACAGCAATTATCAGTGGCACATGATTACCCGCCCCCCTACTTCTCCGTGTCTTGCCTACCTTCTACTGGGCGTCGTGGTTCAGAGCGTAGCATTTACTTCTCTACCACAGAGATATACAGAGACAGATACCAAACCAGCCAGTAACCACCAGAGATCTTAACCGGCAGATATCAGCACATGACATGACATGAATAACAATTACTTTTTATTACAACTGACACACGACAACAGAACAGCCATCCTCTGGAGTTCAGATAAATTTTGTCCGCCCCCAAGTAAGGTAGGGGCGAAACGACGAGGAAAGTAAAAGTCGCATGTCGGTACGCACTTTTGGGGCACACAGGTGCCATTCCTCCTGCGCCTTCCAGTACTACTTCTAATTACGGCTGGATTCGAACGGATCACAACTATTTTCCGCTTTGGTAAGGGGAAAAACTCCTGTAATAAATAGCGTAATAAAGCAATTAAACAGGTGTACTTGTCTGGAAGCAATCTAACGCGCTAGGCACGCAAGACATAGGAGGGGGCAAAAAGTCAACTGGCAATTCACAAATCAAAAGCTTTTATTGCGAGATAATTGCTTTATTATGATTGCCTTTCGGCGCGAGCTGACCAAGAGGGTTGTAGAAGTAGTTTTTATTGTCCCGTTGTAAATCCTGTGTGATGAGTGTGAAAAACATTTTCATTGCCAGTCGTTTGCCTTCAATAAAGTCAACTTAGGCAACTGACCGAGTACCTACGACGTTTATCAATCAATTTCACTACGAATGAATTATCCAAATTATTGCAACTTGTTTGTACAGAACGCTTTTGTTCTGGAATTCTGTCGGCTCAGCCGACCGGTTGTAGAGTGTTTGCATTGCCTCCCACAGAAGCGCCCTTGTCAAAGTGTCTGAATTTATAATATTTGCACTGCACTTTGCTCGTCCGTATTTATTTTTCAAATAAACACATTTACTCATCGGAAGCGTATCCCGAACTTGGGCCGTACCAACGGACGTGTATCCATAAAATATCATACAGATACGCATACTCTCTTCACACACACACTAGAAGAAACAGTCGCAAATCTATCGGTACTGACCGTATTCTGATACTGCATTAATTACGCGCATCTGTTCATAAATTAACTAGGTAGTAGCGTAGCGAATGACATTCATTGCCACCGAAGAGAGCGGGACGATTTGTTGTGCAGCAAAGGTAGAGCGGAAACGCGACATATCCTTTGATGACATTCAATCGTCGTACCGGACGGTGCAGATGCCCTTTTCCCCGGCATCATTGATGCCCCTTGCTGTGTGTTTAATCAACGAACGTGACACGCGGCCAAGTTTAAATTACACATACGAGGTTGAAATACACACATATACTTAGCAATAGCACCGCATTGCAGTGACTTTGAGCAAGATCAATTATTGATTACCTCGACAACATGTTTATTTATTTATTCTATTGCTCGATATGTAAAACTATCCTAAACAAAAAACGAGAGCGAGGAAAATTTACTAACCAATACATCGTCAGTTGAATTCAATACTGGCACAACTCAAAATTTAGTAGTTTTGAGTTATTGATGGCAAACGATGCCAAATACTATAAAGTTTCTTCTCACAAAGACCCGTTTAAAACTCCACAATATTTCCAGAAATATTACTAGATGTGCCTTTTTTGCACAATTTTAAAATATCCCTAAAATGACAGAAAAATGAGGTTACAATTCTTATAACTTGCTCATTACATGCACATGATAGACCCAGACAAGTTCAATAAAAATGGGAAGTCTTAAAATTGGAATTTTTCACGAAAATGAAAAAAGAAATTTTTAACGCAAATTTTCAAACGCGTTTTTCTCGAAACTATGAATTTTGAGTTGTGCCAGTATTGAATTCAACTGACGATATGCTTTCAGTGCATTTTAAACCCTTCAAAGAAATCCAGCTGAGATCTATGAGGTTGACTAGATTAAAATTTTAGTTAATGCTTTTTATCTCAATAAAATATTTAAAATAATATGCACTATAATTATGGCAAGGTAGCAGTTGAAAAAAACTTCTCTCGCAAGAAGTGTTTAGTTTCGATTTTGTGGAACAACCAGTTTCTGAAAACCTCTTGGTAAACTATTGCATAGAAGAAAGTATAGAAGAATTTTACCTGGTATTACAAATAAAAGCAATTGTGAATCATAATTACAGATTGTTTTTCACACAGCTCGAAAACCTTAAGAATCAGGAATTTTTTAACGCGAGATTATTAGAAAAAAAAATTCACAGGAAATTGTG
Source organism: Wyeomyia smithii (assembly GCF_029784165.1). Classification (NCBI taxonomy): domain Eukaryota; kingdom Metazoa; phylum Arthropoda; class Insecta; order Diptera; family Culicidae; genus Wyeomyia; species Wyeomyia smithii. The sequence continues at coordinate 240,121,875 of NC_073695.1, read as the reverse complement.
AAAATCTCTTCATGTTTGCAGTAATATTACTTAAATTTATATGTTTGTAAAAAAATTTTCTTGCAGGATATATTATCAAAACGAGGATTCTCCTTGATTTGAGCATACATACCAGAGGTAGAAATACTAAATCAGAAACAAGGTTTATGTAACGTAATCGATTCTCACTAGTAACTTTTATATTACATATAAGCTGTCGACTTTACTGATTGTTTCGCGTAGTCGGTAGTAAGTGTAACATCAATTGACAACATATTCTAACATATTCTAACAGTTTCTCAAATTTGCCGTTTTTAACTCTTCCTCATTTCCATCATATTTGTTGTTTCTGTCGTATTTGTCATTCCGGTGGCGAACCACCCTTTGGCTTGAAATTACCTTTTTTCGGCATGGAGTTGCTCACTGCAAGAATAATTGTTGATAATATGCCCGGGTGTCTGATGCATCCTGCACTTCTATTATTAGCAATACCGCTTTTGAGAAGTGACATGCATAATATTTATCCGTGCTTGTGTGTAAAAGTATTTCATCCTTTTATGCTTACTGCTCTACTACACTGTGCCTAGTTCCCCCTTTCAAGTATCGCCTATTAAAATTCCCTGGAAAAGTTTCGAGTGCCACCTTCTAACCAGTTTGATTTTAAAAGGGACTTATTTTGTTAGGAGAAAGTCATTGAAGTATTCTGTAGAATTCAGCGTTAAGAAAGGGTAATTGGGTAATCTGTGAGTAAACCCCTTTTTTATAGGTTTATTAAGGACGCTTTCAGCTACAGGCTGGTTTGCCAACGTATCCCCCACTTCTAAAATAAAGTAAGAATACAAGGAGTAGTCTTGAAGGGGCAACTTCAGGTCCTAGACACCCAGGAAGGACTTTTGTTTTGTTAATATAATCGTTGCAGCTTTCCTTGAATCGATATTTTAGTCTGGTCTTGAAAAAAACCATGCTTTAGATCCGTTGTTAACATCAAATGATTTTACTAAGACTCGAATCCATGATCACTCACCTGTCAAAACAGACTCGTTAACCTTGTGGATATGCAGCTACCCACATGCCGCCAACTTATAAAAAAAATCAAAATTTTAAATTTGCCATTCTTGTTACATCAGGCATTTTTGGCTATTTCGTCATTTTTTGTTTCTTGTCAGATTTTTGTTGTTTTCATCGTATCTGTTGCTTTGTGTCATATTCGTCAAGTGCCGTAAAAGCACCCTACTTTGATAGATTTTTACAGTATAACTTAGTATCTGGGAACTGCTCCATTATTCATCTCAGCCACAAAACCATATGCGATAAAACCCTTGGTTGCTCATACAGCTATACGCAGCCCATATATTCATCTCATACAACATGAAAACACAATTGAAAACAGAAAAAACGCATATTTTCTAACTAAACCAATCTGCTAATCCATGGAATGGATTCTTCTTAGTTCACTTTAGATTTTTCTTAAAGTAGAATACTCAAAAACTCACTCAAAAGCTCTAAATTTTATATTATAGTCGGGCATCTGCACTCGAAAACTTATTTAATTCAATCACCTACTTCAGAAAACAAAATCCGCGCATTGTTCTATACGGCTACAACGGGACTCGGTCAGCAGCCAACCAAAGTTTCTTTCATCACTAGCGGACCACTTTTTATTTTAATCACTAAACAAAATCACTCACTGCACTAAGAATACTTTAATCTTTGAAATGTTCACCTCAAATTTCCAAAAACAAGTTTGAATTAGCAGAAACTGCGTTGAAGAAAATTAAAAGTTGCCAAATCAGTTTCTGGATAATACGAAAAAATCATATTGAAAATGTTGAATTATTCCGACATAATTGACATAAATCGACAGCAAAGTGGTTACCTAGGTTACCAACTTTGCACGTAAACAACTACAGCGGCTATCTAGGTAATCTACTACGACGGGCTGCGGTTACGTTCATTCATGATAATGTGATTCATACATGATTAACAGTGTGATGAATGTGATTTAAGTTTTGAGATGGATATGGAAGTGTTGTGAAAAATGGTTTGTTTTACCAAATTCAGTATAAATTTAGCTGATTTTACTAAACATACAATGCTGAACGATTCCATAAGAGCACGTAAGCGTATTTTGTTTATTTGTTCAATGATTTCGTGAATAATTTGGTGTTCAATCCGTGCATTCTTCGTGAATATCGGCTTAATGAGATGAATAATGGAGCAGTTCCCCTATGCCTCAAATTTTCTCCAAGTATTGCATTTTCAAAACAAGTACCGGGTATACTAGAATGCACGTGCTACAAAACCATCAGTTATGTTTCAACTGTGCTATTGTTTTTTTTTTCTGCAACTAGTGAATTGCTTGTCGTTTGCGGGTATCTTTAATAATGCTGAAATAATAAAAGAAATATACGAAACATTTCTTTTTTATGCATTTTGGAATGTATTGGGATAACATTTTGTCAAAAGGCTATCCACAAGCCACGTAGAAAATTTTTGGATCATTTTTGGTCCTACTCCCGTTAGATTTTTGTCCATACAAACTTTAAGCATAGTTTATCATCAGACCCCCTCCTTTCCTAATAGTTTACGTTTTTCGTCGATTGATCCGAGGTTGTCATGTGCAAGCCATCATGCGCTATCAATGTTACCCACCCCCATCAAAGTTTGCGGCATTTACGGTATGTTTATTTTTGTAATTTTGGGTATTATGTATCATTTTTGTTTGATTTTTATACCATTTCAGTAATGGGAAAGATAGTAATGAGCAATTCTCGCTGAAACCGTCCTATTGCTGGTGACATGAGGTCTTTAAAAAAGGATATTTTTGTGTCTGATTGATTTAAAGTAGGGAAAAAATGAGAAAATCACTTTGGTTAGTTCATATTGATGGAACCCTCGGGCACAAATCGGTTAAACGGTTTTTAGAAGAATTGATTTTTGAGCACTTTCTGATCTTTTTATTGATCTATTTCTCTTGAATTTGTTATTGAACTCCTTGTAACCAACACATCGTTTCAAAGGGGAAAGATAGAGCTCTCATTTAAAATAGGGAAAAATGACCGCCATCTTGGATTTCATCAGAAAAACATGCTCTTGAGCAAGTTCGCAACCACTGGTTTAAAATTTGACATCACCATTGAAAAGCTGAGAAAAAATGCTAAGATACATTCAAAAAATTAGGTAAGCATTGAGTTTACCTTGCCATTCTGGTCACTTTTCGAAATCGAGCTTCAAACAGTTCAACGCATGACACGCGGCCAATATCAAATCAACGCAATATGGTGAGCCTGTAGTGTGTGTGTGTCTGTGTAGTGTATATTAGGGACTATCCATATTCCAAGAGGACAGATTTTTAAGGATTTTGTCCAACTGCTCATATAAAATCAAAAAATTTTGTGTGAACCGTGGACATAACGCCGACCTCCCTCTTCAAAGTTGTCCACGTGGAATATGGATGGCCCCTCACTCAGTTGTTTGATTGTTGACAATGCCTGTGTGACTTTGGGTCTGTCCACAAATTACGTACAGCAAAAAAATCGTATCCTCGACCCCTTTTCACTCCATTCACATTGTTTATTTCTTCTGTCCTCCTAGAGTGTAACGTAATTTGTGAGCAAGCTCTTCGACATTTTTTTTTGCTAGAACAAAGTTTGGTTCTTTTTTATTTATTTATTTATTTATTTATATCATCTGACGTTAAGTCTTAATTAATGTTAAAAGAGCCATTAAAAGTTTCTACAATTAATTAATCTATGTTTAAAAATATGACTAGGCTCACCATACTCAAATAAATGCTCTACACTCGTGAAAGTTCTTACACTAAACGCAGCAGGTTCATGAAAACCAAAGTTTGTACGATGGTATTGGTATTGCAAGCATAGAAGAGGGCCTTAGCATGCGTTGTGATACACGAAAATTCATCATGAACAGCAGCTTCGGGGAATCCAGTTCAGAATTCAAAATCTTGGCGATAAATACAGCCTGCTGTAACTTACGGCGGCGGTCAAGAGTGTCAAGTCCGAGTAGGCGGCAACGGTCCGGATAGGGTGGTAGGTTGGTAGGATCACGCCAAGGTAAATCTCTCAGGGCCAGTCGAATGAATCGTCTTTGTACACGCTCAAGGCGCAGGTTCTATGAAAGTTGGTGCGGAGTCCAGACTACACTAACATTTTCAAGTAAGGGGCGCACTAGCGAACAAGTGCTTTCATACAGTGAGGGTCCAGTGAAGTCGCGCGCAGCTTTAGCGATGAATTCCAATTGCCTACTTGTTCTCGAAATAACTGCAGCGCGATGTTTATCAAAAGTAAGTTTTCGGTCAAGAATAACTCCAAGATCAGTTACGCAATCTACTCTACGCAGCACTTCTCCATCGACAGTATAGTTGAAAATGATTGGTGTTTGAGTGCGATGAAATGTTATCACTTCAAATTTTGCAGTACTTATAATCAGAGAGTTTAGTTTACACCACGTCACAAATGTATTTAAAAGTGATTGCAAACGATAACAATCCTCGGTGTTGCGAATCGTCAAGTATATTTTCAAATCATCGGCGTAAACTAATCTGCAACCGATCCCAAGAGTATCAGCGACATCGTTGAAGAAAATAATGAAGAGAAGCGGCCCAAGGTTACTAACTTGTGGTACACCAGACTTATTTGTGAACGCAGACGATACACCGGATCCCAGCTTGACTTGTAAAATTCTATCACGCAGGAACGATTCAAGCCACTTAACGAACCGAGATGAGGCACCAAGACGGGAGATTTTGTTTAACAATGTTTTATGGTCGATTCGGTCAAAAGCAGCCTCGCGGTCCGTGTAAATGACATCGACTTTTACTTTACGTTCGAGTTCTGAAATGCAATGCGACGTGAAATGCCGTGAAATCTCAAAAAGTTTACACGCGGCAGACAAATTGGTTATTCCACGGTAATTTTTGACATTACGACGATCACCACTTTTGAAGACCGGGAACATATAGAAGTGCTTCCAGATCTCGGGGAACTTCCCTTGTACCAAAGACTTGTTGAATATGGTGCAAAGTGGAGCGGCTAGAATATCAATGCATCGGCACAAAAGCACGGCAGGTATTCCATCGGGACCAACAGTGTACGAACATTTGAGTTTCTTAGCGGCGGCAGTAACCATATCATGTGTAACTTCGAAGATGTCACGATCAACAAGATCTGCAGGAACATTCGCAGCGGCGCGAGCAGCATCGTCATTCGAGGCACAATCGGAGGCGAATACAGAAGAGAAAAATTTCGCAAAAAGTTCGCAAGAATCAGAATCCGAGCAGGATACCATTTCTTCCAAATACACGTCCGTTGGGGTCGAGAAGCATTTCCGTCTTGAATTAACGAAATTCCAAAATTTTTTCGGGTTTCTACGCTGGTCTGTTTGAACTGCCAACACGTATGACTTGTAGAGACTTGAATTCAGCCGTCGATACTCCTCACTTGAACGTTTAAAATCATACATCGATTCATCTGACCGTAAACGACGGAGTTTGCGCAAACATGCGTTCCGTTTACGTTTCAAAACTCTCAAACTGTGATTACTCCAAGCAGGGGAAGAAGGTCGTCTAACAAATGGCAAATAATCTGCAAGCCATGATCCAACAAGTGCGCAAAAATTTGCTGCCATCGAGTCCGCATCGTTACTGTCTGGCCACAGTGCTGGCCAATCAATGTTCGATATAAAAGCATTGAAAGCTACAAAATCAATTTTTCTATAATTTAATACTCGCCTCGCGGAAGGGAGACTAGAACCAGCCATCGCATTTTTAGTGGTGGGAGTAGAGATTGTCAATGGAGGATGGTGTAAATCAACGGGCAGCATCGGGGCAACACACTCCTCTACGGAAATTTCGCAATCAGAGTTGTAAAACACCAAATCAAACACGCGTCCAAGGTGATTTCGAATTAAATTTGCCTGGTTTAGATTTAGAAAATCCATGCCGTCAATGAGAGTAGCACTTGCATTCGGTAGCTGCGTAGACTCATCATGTTTTATGACACCATTACAGTTATCCCATGCTAAACGCGGTTGATTATAGTTGCCGCATACCATCAACGTGCAATCGTCTGCGCTGCTCGCAAAAAAGTCTCGAACGGAAGCGACGAGAGCATCAACGATAGTACTATCGTTACTCTTGTCAGGAGAAATGTATATCGCGCATAGTAGGAGTTTTAGGCCATTGATTGAGGCTTTTACGCATACCTGCTCAAGACAGTTTGCATGTACAGATTCAAAGATTGTGCTAGTGTGATGCCGTGCGGCAGCGATCAAAACACCTCCGAAAGAACGTTTATTGCTGTTCATTGGACTCCGATCGCATCGAAATACGTTGAAGGCACTGCCGAATAGCTGTGGTGAGAGTATACTGTCATTCAATCCCGTCTCGGTTAGCATAATCACATCGTAGTTGCAGTCATTGGTCGCCAAAAAGATATCGTCAATCTTCGTTCTCAATCCACGCACGTTCTGGTAGTACATACTAACGTTGGTCACATCACAAACGGTGTTCTGAAAAGACGAGCCATACAGCACAGAGGGCGCAAAAGAATTTACGGAATACTCGCCTCTGGTGGGAGCCCGTAAGCTCCCACCGTTAATGAAAGAACGCAAAATAGTAGGTTCGGTTACAGCAAATGATGTAGCAGACTGTGTTCTGCTTCCAGGAGTTAATTTTTTGGACGGTCGATGAATTCCCTAAATAACAGTCCAGCTGGCCAAGAAGCAGGATCCAGGGCAATAGATTTCGCATCCGGGTCCAATCCGATTTTATACGATACGTACGAAAAATTGCTTGTATCAGCACCTCGCTGTACTAGTCGAATTACTGCAATGGGCTCAATTCCATTCAAGCAACGTGATACAATTTTTCGCAAATCGCCGTCGCTTATTTTTGAGTTTAAACCAGATAAATAAAGCCAAAAACATTTCTGTGCTGCTGCGGAAGTAATAGACGGCACAGAGAGATCGCTGATGTCGATGGTGTTAGTGCCGCGGTCAGATGCAATTTCCACTGGCAAACGATCACCACGACGGCGCTTAGGATTTCGTGCTGGCCAGACTGGTGTCGCTGATAAATTTATAGGGGTGCTAGCAGAACCAACAATATTCAGTGGTTTATGAGGCATGTTGTCAATTGTTTTTACTCAAACCCTCAACTACCTCGGCAAGTTTTTGCACTTGAGCCGGTAAATCAATAAGCTGTTGTGAATTCGGGGGAGGTTGTTTATCTATCATGTCAGCCACATAAGCACCGATCGATTGACCGTTCAATTTATCTCTACAGTGCGGGCAAAAAAACATGAATTTACCTTGCGAAAAAAGGTCTTTGCAAACTCTGCTATTGAATCCACAGCACTGTTGGTTAATGTGGTAGCGAGCATCACAAAAACCACAGCGGACCGGTTCGAGATCATTAACTTCGAGTTTGCACTCGCCGCATAATTTCTTTTCCATGCTTGATAAACGCCTTTGGATAGGCAAGGAAGAACACTTGCTGCTTGCTCTGCTACACGATTCCAAACAATAACAATGGCAATGCCAGCACACAATCCGATCCACTTGAGAGTATTGAATTGGGCAAATTAGCACAAAAAATAACTGTACTTCACTCTTCCAGTGTTCACTGTTAGCCCAATATTGGTTTCAAAGCACAGAAGTAACTCGAGAGTACGGGTTCACGATGAATTAACGGAATTTAAATACAGGTAGTAAAACTGAATATACAATAGAACAAACAGAGTTGCCAGAAATCCTTGTATGGAGGACAGTTTTTTTCAAGTTTATTTTTGAGTTTCGATCAATGTTCTTTTCTATGCCATTTTTTTGTCATATTTGTTGTTTGTAGCTTTTGTCAATGTCTACCAGGTTTGATGCTTTTCTTAAAACCTAGTGAAAAAGTCAAGAAAAACGTCAGTCCTTTTTAGTCAGTTTTCCAATGATGCGTCTAGATTTGATATCGAATAACAGCTCTTTAGTTGTTTTATAGAATGCTAACATCGGGTTCTGGCGTGTTTTCTGTAGAGAAAATAGCACCCCGAAACTCGACAGGTATTTTCCAGGAAAAATATTTTTTTCTGTCATGAAAAACTATTTGTCACTTTTGTCATCTTGCTCTTAAGTTTGTATTTAACTAGAGTGATAATCTAAATTTTGAGTAAATCTGTCAAGTCCAACCCGAGTTCCTGCAGTTTTGGTGATTTTGACGGCATTTTTCGAAATAAAATTCTTTAAGGAACGTTTCACCCCAAGCGGCGTATCTTCTGGTAAAGCAGGTAGTTCTGGCAAGGTAGAGTAATAATCCAAGTTTTCAGCAAAACCTATTTAGAAAAGCCGGAAATATAGTGATTTTAGTGATTTTTACGGTTTTTTGAAAAAAAAAATTAATCCACCTAGCGGTGAGACCCAGCCAACAGCACAACTATACCGAACATTTAAAATTTAACATATCATCGGCTTCGTGCAACACTGGCACAACTCAAAGTTTTGCATTTTTGAATTTTTGATGGAAAACGATGCCAAATACTGTTAAGTGTCATCACACGAAATCCCATTTCGAAAATCACAAAAATTCCAGAGTTATGAGTAGAAGTGCCTTTGCTGCACAAATCGAAATTTCTCTATAAAGTTAGTAAAAATAAGGTTTTAACTTGAACAACGTGAGCGCGTAATATGAGCATAATAGACCCAAAGGTGTTTAATAAGGATTGGTAATCTTAAACTTCAAAGTTTTCTTGAAAATCGAAAAATAAATTTTTGACGCAAATTTTCAAACGCGTTTCTCTCGAAACTATGTTTTTTGAGTTGTGCCAGTGTTGCACGAAACCGACGATATGAATATAAATTAACACATATACATGCAAATAACATTAAATTCTTCCAACTATATGATGCGATTTCGTTTTTGATTGTGGTATAATCGATTTGTACTCATATACTGCCTATAAATATTCAGATTCTTTAAGTCAACGTTAGTCAGTAGATTTCAAATAATGCAGAATTAAATGTTGTTCCTTATACATTAATTTGAATGATCTTATCAGTGAAATAAAAATTCTTTAACGCAGTTAATATTACTGATCGTTTCTGAGAGGCATCCAATGAATGGCCAAATACCAATCAATATGGGTTCTTGAAACCTGGATTATACCCAGTGGCCAGAATCCGACCTGAAACCCAATTTTCAATCCAGATGACCACTTCTGGTTGCCTGATAATCAAAAAATCATAAAATCCATCATAAAATTGCCGAACTGAGGCCAGAAATCATCTTCAGACGCCATTTTAAATTTCTAGACAGTAGCTTCCGGTTTCTACCAGTCTAAAAGGGACAAACATTACCCAATGTGAGTTTTTCAGTACCCGGGATGATGCTCAGAGACCATCACGCAAAAGTTCAAGCTTTAATCATCCAATGTGTCTTTTCAATTCGCACAGAATTTGCTCTGACTTCACACAACCAATGCGTGATACGCATAACGCAAAAGTTGTACAAGGAACATACAAAATCGTGATGTTTCGGTAAACTTCGGCTTCGGGCGAACGATCAGTTTCGAGGCGCTCGTAACGCAGAACTGAATGCATGTGAATGAAACCACAGTCATAAATAAATGCGAAATGTTTTGGACAAATCTCATGTTGCCTTTCTCCTAGAAAGGTATACCAATCACTGGAAAAACCAAAGGTATAAAAGTGCTCCAAAGTGTCGAATCTCGTATATCAATCGACTTAGTTTGACGAGCTGAGCATTTTCTGTATGTGTGTGTGCGTATGTGTGTGTGTATGTGTGTGTGTAACGCTCTCCCAATCTCACTCGATTTTCTCAGAGATGGCTGGACCGATCTTCATGAAATTAATTACAAATGAGAGGTTTTTGGTTTAGAAATTATGTTCCAAAATGTGAAATTCACGAAACATCATTATCTCAGAAACTACTCAACCGATTTAAACAATATTGGTTTTAAATGAACGAGCTACTTAAAAAACCCTTAACTTTTGAGTTTCATGAAGATTGAACGTGTGGTTCAGAAGTTATTCAAAGAAACGCGTTCTGGAGAGTGTTTAATCTCACTCATGTTTCTCAGAGATGGCTGAACCGATTTTCATAAAATTAGTTTCAAATGGAAGGTCTAGTTGCCCCATAAGACTATTGACTTGTTTTGCAATTGGACTATTACTTTGCCTGTTATGTTCAAAAATGTGAAATCCAGCTATGAAAAGGAACATATTCCGAAAACTACTCAAACTCACTCACTTTTCTCAGAGATGGCTGAGCCGATTTCCACGAAATTAGTGTCAAATGGAAGGTCTAGCTGCCTCATAACACCCTATTGAATTTCAATGTAATCGGACTGTAACTTCGTCTGTAAAGTACCAGAATGTGAAAATCACGAAACTTCATTATCTCAGTAAGTACACAACCGATTTGAACAATATTGGTATCAAATGAACGGGCTAGTTAAAGGTTAATTGATGAATTTAATATTGATTAAACACGTGGTTCAAAAATTGTGAAAAGAAACATGTTCCGGTGACATTTCAAATTCACTCGTTTTCCCGAAAATGGCTGGACTAAATCTGGACTAATATCTGAGTGTCAAATGAAAAGTTTGGCTTTCTTATAGGTTCCCATTTTATTTGACTATAATCGTATTTTTATTCCAATGGTTATCTACGAAAGTCTATTATCTCAAAGATCACACGACTTATTCTCAAACTCACAAGTAAGAAATTTCATAGCAATTTGATATGTGGTTCAAAAGTTATGAAAAGAAACGAAATTCAAAGAATATTTAAAACTGTAACTGCTTTGATCAAAACATATGGCCTCAACAAAATTTAAATTTGGTATTGTGCTATTCGTACGTTCCCGGTACTGCTCGTGATTGATGTGTACGAAATTCAAAATCATTTCTTTTATTTCGCTATTTCTTCAGCACGAATATTTTACTCCTAATTAATAATTTTTTTAACTTTTAGCCTTTCTCCTAGAAAAGTATAGCAATCACTTGCAAAACCGAAGATATGAAAGTACTCCAAAGGGCAGAATGGCATATATCACTCGACTCAGTTCGACGAGCTGAGCATTTTCTGTATGTGTGTGTGTGTGTGTGTGTGTGTGTGTGTGTGTGTGCAGATTTTTAATTTCACTCACTTTTCTCAGAGATGGCTGGACCGATTTTAATGAAATTATATGCAAATAAAAGTTCTAGTTGCCATTGTAATTGGATTTTTATTTTAGAGGTTTTGTTTAAAAATGTAAAAATCACGAAACATCAATATCTCAAAAACCACACAACCGATTTCAATAAAATTTGTATCACATGTATGGGCTATTTTAAAAACCCTTAACATTTGAATTTTATATAGATTGAACATGTGGTTCAAAAGTTATGGAAAGAAACGTCTCTCTAAAGACTGTTTAATTTCACTAATGTTTCTCAGAGATGGCTGGACCGATTTCCACAAAATCAGTGTCATATGAAAGGTCTAGTTACCCCATAAAACCCTATTGATTTGTTTTGCAATCGGACTATTACTTTGCCTGTTACGTTTAAAAATGTAAAATTCAGCTATTAAAAGTAACATATTCCGAAGACTACTTAAACTCACTCACTTTTCTCAGAGATGGCTGACCCGATTTCCACAAAATTAGTGTCAAATAATAAGTCTAGCTGCCTCATAACACCCTATTCTAATTTTACTGTAATCGAACTGTAACTTCGTCTGTAATCTAGCGAAATGTGAAAATCACGAAGCTTCATTATCTCAGAAACTACACAACTGATTTGATTATTATTATTACCAGATGAGTGGGCTAGTTAAGAGTTAACTAATGAATTATGATTGAACACGTGGTTTCAAAGTTTGGCTGCCTTATACGTTCCCATTTCATTTGATTATAATCGAACTTAAGCAACCGTTATGTATGAAATTGTTAATAAAACAACGGAAGTCTATTATCTCAAAGATTACAAGACTTATTTTAACATTACTAGTGTCATACGAACGAGTAATCTCTCAAACTAACAAATAACAAACTTCATAAAAATTTGATATGTGGTTCAAAAGTTATGGAAAGAAAAGAAATTCAAAGGCTATTCTAAACTAGAACCTGCTTTGATCAATATATGTGGCCATAATATAATTTAAATGTGCTATCGTACCATTTGAGTGTTCCCGGTATCGCTCATTACTTTTATTTTGCTATTTATTGAGCATTTAAATCAAGTCAAATTTCATATTTTATACTTATATTACAACATCATTATTTTAGAACCCAAAAAGTGAATACACATTTATTGGATTGAAGCGTTCATGTAAATCTATGTTTACAAATAATAAGTTTGAATGAGAAAGGCTGGGTCCGACCGATAGGTGGATTAATTTAGGTTTTTTGTTTATTGTTAATGATTGAATGATGTTTTCAAATAACCTGATTCATGAAAGTGAATCGATCAGGCAATAATTTCTTCAATGGAGTCAGTACCCAACATATCAGTATTGATTGCTGGTTGCACTGTTTTAACGAGGCTAACCTTCCGAACATCGGCTGATGCTTTATAAGTGTAGCGGTTTGGAGCTGCGCAATACATTCAAAATACGCTAGAGCATCAAATGCGTTATGCCCAACGCACATGCGTTGTACTGGTTCCAATTTTAATCAGTAAATGCGCTAATTTCGCTCATAAATGATTTGGTTACGCACACTCCAACTTTTGCGTGCAGGAATCAATTTCATACTTCATTTTGAAATTCGAATTTGCGACACCTGTTTTCTGTTTCTGTCGTGTAACCTTTGAAAGAAGAGATTTTCAATATTTTTACAATTTAACACATAATGGATTGAATAAAAGTCCGATTACACTGGTCAACACAAGTGTTTCCCCGAAGGTCAAACTAAGAAAAAAAGAACAATAACAGCTTTTCCTTTGAATTTTTTTTCTTTCTAGGGCAACTATTATGAGCTCAAGAGCAGTTTTTTTTTCGATTTTGTCAACTTGTCATAAAGCAACTAAACCTTCAATTTAAAACTAAGATTGTTGAAATCAGTGATGCCATCTTTGGCAAAACGAGTGAATTTGATAAAGTTTTCTGAACACGTTTCTTTTCTTAACCTTCGAACTACATGTTTAAAATTCGTTATTTAGGGGTTTCAAAGACAGTCCGTTCATTTGATACCTATTTTGTTCAAATCGGTTGTGTAGTTTCTGAGATAATGGAGTTTCATAACATTTACATTTTGATACATAACAGACAAAGTTACAGTCCGATTATAATAAAATTCAATTGAGTTTAGTCAAGCAACTAGACCGTTCTATTGCAACTTTTTTTGTGGAAATCGGTCAATCCATCTCTGAGAAAAGTGAGTGAGATTAAACAGTGTTTGAAACACGTTTCTTTGCATAACTTTTGAACTACATGTACAATCATTATAAAATTATTTTACAAATGGTTCAAAAAACAAGACCGTTCTTTTGATACCAATTTTGTTCAAATCGGTTTTGAAGTTTCTGAGATAATGAAGTTTTGTGATTTTCACAATTTGATACATAACCTCGAAACTAAGAATCCGATTACAATAAAATTCAATAGGGTCTTACGGGGCAACTAGACCTTTCATTTGCGATTAGTTTCATGAAAATCGGACCAGCTATCTCTGAGAAAATCGAGTGAGATTGGGAGACCGTTACATACATACACACGCACACACACACACACACACACACACACACACACACACACATACAAACACACATACATACACACATACACACATACACACATACACACACACACAGAAAATGCTCAGCTCGTCGAACTAAATCGATTGATTGAAGTCGGTTTTTGGATATATCATTTTCAAGGGCCGTTAGTTCGACTATGCAGAGCTAATATGAAGTCGATTCAATCAATCAGCATGAACAAAATTTCGTCGTCTCCCAGCTGCCAAGTTGCAACATGATGCAACACGCAACAGTGAGCAAACGAAATCGCTTGATGTTACAAGCGCAATACGGTAAGGGGTTAAATCGTTGCGTGTGTGAGAGCACCATCGGTGTTTATTCGCTGGATACAAAAATCAAATGCAAATTGTGGAATAATTCGTCTAAAGGACATTAGAAAATGGAATAATTGAAAAGAAAGGCGTGGCCTATTACGTAGCACCCTTTGGCTATAAAAGAGTGTTTCTGGAAAAACTAGCTACATTCATTAGTCGGAAGGTAAGCTGGATGGACCGTCCACAACGTTGACAGCAGTAGCAGCAGATATCAGCACTCAGCACTCAGCAGTAACAGAGGATAGCAGCGGGTTGCGCCTGTGGCTGTCTTCAAATTAAACAAATCACTTGCCCTGTGGTTGGTCACCACGTCTCAGGCCTCTGCCAGGCTGAACACCAACGCGAGCGATCGGACGAGATTTTTGCCGTAAATCAGCCGGCACTTCCTCTAATGGAAAAGTTGGATCATTTTGTTCAGAAGAATATTACTATCGGTAATATTACAGAGATGCGATTGCATTATATCCGATATGGAATTGAACAATTGTTCTTTTGAGGACAAATAAAACTCTTATTTTGAGGAGTTAATAGCTTTGGGTACCAGTAGCAGTATGGTAACAACCTCAGCGGTAGGTGCAGCCGGTACTTCCCTGAGGCCGATGTTATAAGGAAGTAAATGGAAGCGGCATTGCGAAACAGTTCGGGTGTGCTTAGACGCGCGTCATTTTTCGTTGTTGATATTATTCCCCACATGAAACGACGCGCCTTCTTACGATAGCGGCGGTATTAGCGGTAGATGCATTTGCCAACACTTACCCCAGTAAAGCCGTGTCTAATTTTCAATATGAAAATACCTTTCTATTGTGTTGGCCTCTGCCAGGCTAAACGCGAAAAGCGGCGCGAACCGATTCGCCCGGCCGTACGTTAATGTACAGCCTCGAGTAGAGCTGTACATTAACCTACGGCCGGGTGAATAGAATGAATCCCTAACTACGATGCCGTTCCTGAATGCGAAACTACTATTTTCCTGCTATCGGAGCTTCCTTGTCGGTTGAAGGTTTCGGCCTTCCTCCGGTGAAGCTCTGCCTTATTTTGGCAACTGCACAAGCATTCTGGATTTTTGCAATCAAAACTTCTGCTGGCTTAACTTTGTTATCAGAGTGCCTGACTACGATTTGGTAATATTGTTTGAATTAAATGTTTACAAAATATTACAATATTTCTCTTTCTCCCATACAATAAAACAAGTAATACGATACCTTCGTCATACGCAAGTTCACCATAACTTCCGCTATCGGCGTAACACAAAGATGCAATCAGCGTCATATCCGATTTTTATTTCAACAACAAACTGTCCTTTTTAGGACAACCAAACAAATGAATTGAAGATTTAATATTTTCTCGTTCTGAGCTTTAACCAAAAGTTAATTATCTTCATTTGAATTCACATGTACATATACTCTGACTGTTGAAACTTGTTTGCGCCGCAAAGAGTTTGTACTTTTCCTGTTCAGTGAGGTCGTATTTATATGTGCAAACTAAAATTGAGTAGTACTTCAACTTTATTTGCACATAATTTTCAATACTGCCAATGAGCGGTCAACATTTATTTACTAGGAAAAATGACTGACATGCAAGCAGCCGGATTAACTCTCTTGTAAAAGTATTCTACTTCAACCTTGCGGTCGTGGCTTTGCACACAACCCTCCTGTGATTTTTTTGGTAATAATTATCGATTTTTGTTTCTTTATCATCTTTCGATCTTTTTGTGGCATTTATGTGTGAAGGTTGTTTTATCATTGTAGCATTTTTGGTTGATGTTTATATTACTTTTGTACCATTTAACTTTCCGTTGTTTGTGTAATACTCAAAATTCTACCATTTACTTCCTTCTCTCTATAAATATTGAATTAATTGTATTAACATGTCACGAGATTTTCCTTTCCTGCCTCTTTTTTTTTATGGTAATTGTTCTTTCATGTCGTGTCAGTTTTAAGTCGATGTCATACATTTTTGTAACACTTTTGTATCATGTTTGTATCATTCGAAACTTCTTCATTCTAGTTTCCTTCATTTGTATCTTCATTGTTTCTATTTCGTGAATGTCTTCAATTAGAATGAATCTGAATTAGATTTCGATCACACAAATGTTTGATCTCACCGCAACGCCACCCGAAACACACATCAATAATAATTTGCAACCCTCTCCAGTAACCACCGGTGAATCCATTCTGCCCGATAAGCTTAGCAAATTGAAGTGTCAGACTCGTGTCTATTACCCTTGAAAAAGCCAATTATAAAGACGTCTACTTCGGTTGCAGACACCGGGACAAAGTCGGAGTGCGTTAGTATCACTTCATCTTTTTGCCGGTGCCAGTGAGTGCAGCGCAGCGTTTCTCCCCCGTTCTAGACAGTCGATTTCTTCTTTCAAGTACATTAATCGATTTTTCAACTTTACCGCCTTGCAGACGCGTCTTCGTCGTTCGCAACAGTTTCGCCGTGCGGTAAAGATAGATGATGAAAAACCAACTTCTGGTGTGTCAACTAACTCACCCTCACCCCCCCCCTCACTCCTGTCACTTGTGAACCATACAAATCCCCTCGTTCTCTTGTAAGCCAGAAAATGAAGCGATTTATGATCGTTTCTGCTTCCGGCGTCGTCGAAGACAACTCAACGAGTCTCGTAAAAACACAAAAGTGCACCCCAGAGTTCGGGCGGTAGGTTCTCCAGCCCTTACCCACTGGGAGGGATCATGGCCGAGTGCCGCTACGGATGATGTTATATCCGCAGGAATAAAAATAAGAAAACTCAAGTATAAATATTAAATGTAAACATAATTTTACGAGCGAAAAATAAATTTACGAGTTAATCGAAATCGATTTTATGTACCTTGGTTTGAAACCAGTGTTTGGAGAGGGAAGGGAAGATAACGCATCATCATCTGCTCTGCAGAGGGTTTCCAATTTTTTCCGGTGTATGTGTAGTAAAATATATTACTGAAGCGCATTCACATTTTATATCAACGCAATAAAAGCTGAACCAGAAGTCAGAATGCACTTCGAATATGAATTGTCAGCACAATGTGAAGTCGAACGTTAACCCCCCGGTGAAGTACGAAACAAGTCCGCCAATTTCCACAATCTATCGGACCCTACAATGGCACCCTAATTGCTTTATTCTTATTAGCTTTTCAGTGCGCAATTTCGAAGTGAACAGCCTATTTTCCTTCCCGAGAAAGCGATTCAATGAAGTGGAAGTTTCATTTGCTCTCTGATAACTGTGTTGTTGCCCGCCTCATTACCAGTCATTGCTGTTGTGCTTTCCCAGTTTGGTCTGGTGCGGAGCGCGCGGTAGATAAACAGGGCTGCTGAACTGCACCCGAAAGTCACTTTCTTCGGAGTCGTTATTTAATTGTCTTCGCGAGCGCGCGGATGCTTAACAATTTCGAACTCAAGACAAGGCCATGGTTAGCAACCGAAAGAGATTAAATTTTATCTCGTCGCTCTAATCTAGGAGACTTTTCCTGGCTGGTTTCTTTAAGATTTTTTGCCTCGTTTCAATATTTGCGCTTGGTTTCTACTTTTTCGCTCCCTTCAGCTGGAAGAAACCATTTTGCGCTGGAGGATGGCAATCAACGAAAAACGTAGGAAAAATGTCAGTCAGTAACAATAAACGGAAGCACCGCCGACGGAAGCGGGGCTAATTTGAACAGGGAGCGAGCGGGGATTCATCGAAATTTTAATTACCTTTTGTTTGGTTAACACAGTTTGAGCGACGAACAGAGTTGCGAGGAGGGCAAGTGGTTGCAGTGGGGCAGCGGGGAGTAAATTGTCGAAGACCGTCAACGAGTTTCAAAGAAAGTTCCAAACAATTCAGCTTTCTCCACGAGCATGCGGCGGGCTTCGCCACAGAGCTTGATTGTTGTCCTTAAGATGTACACTGTTTGTTGTGGTTGGTTTGAGCAGAGAAGTTTGATGCTTTTAAGCTTCAATGAACGAAAGGCCTCGGACTAAGGTAGAAGATCAAGTGATTTTTGAATATTCAAGTGCCAGTAATTTAAATAGTTTCTTTGTTAGTACAATCGTATTCCGATCGAATGATAATATTCGCATATCCACAGAACATGAACGACATAAAAATTTCGCACATATAGCAGGTCAAAAAAATTGAACCAAAAATGACAAACACGGAAGAAACAGTTAAAACTAAGAGAGTGACAAAACGATACAAGTGAAATTTTAAAAAAATATCTGGATACAGATATAATAAAATTATCAATATGATAGGAATTATGGAACCAATATCAATGACAACAGGCCACAAATGATAGTGAGCACAAATTTTACAGAAATGATAGAAATTGCAAAAACAAAAAACAGAGATAAGATACAGAAGCGATAAACATGAAATGACAATGATGATTCAAAAATAACAAAATATTGCTTATATGTGAAAGATGACAACACTTATAAAAAAAAAAAGATGAAACTGAAATGAATAGGATAAAATAGGAATATAGAATAGGAAAAATATCAAATATTACAAAAATGTCATTAATGACAAAATGTGATATATACAATAGTAATTATACAATAATACATCAGAAATATGAAAGTGACAGAGTGGCAAAAACGACAAAAATATCAAACCAAATAACAAAAATATCACGAAAATCGCATAAATTGGCATTCGGAATATAAATTTGACAAAAACAATCAAAAAAAGATGAAGAAACCACATGAAAACAAAGCAGAAATGACAAACTAAAGTACAACAATGACGAAAATAGAACAAAAATGATAAAAAACTTTTGAAAAACCTCCAAAAACTAATAAAAATAACAAAGATGACAACACTGAAATACTATAAAAATTTAAAAAAATGGCACAAATGAGACAATATCGGAGATAACAAAATGTTTAAGGTTTTAAAAATACAAAAATGATAGAAACGAGAAAAAGGATATAAACAATCTAAAGATAATAAATAAACAGTAAAATAGCATATATGACTTACAAAATAAATCAAATAGACAACAAGTGCAAAAAATAAACAAAAGTTTTTGAATGATATGGCTGAACCACAATGAAATTTATGACCTTTGAAATAAAAATGGCGTAAAATTTTACATGAATCACAAAATCAAATACTTTCAACACAGTCAGTAAAAATCAATCCAAACGAGTGTCAGAAGCAACATAAAAAACGAATTGAAAGTTGATATATGGCACAAACCGGTCAAAAAAATGATATTAAAAAACAGAGATGTCAAAAATAAAAATAAATTAAAAAAGGACAAAAATGAAAACAGAAACACTACTACCTACTATACTACAAAAAAAATTTGTAATAATGACAATAAGCTGGATACAATAATAATGACAAGTATCAAAAAATGGTAGAAATGACAGAAATAACAATGACAAAATGACAAACAATGACAAGGGGGCAAATGCCCCGGGCCTCCAGATTGAAAGGGCTTTCCTAGTCCTAGGGCGACTAGGGGTGTGCGAAACTGGCTTTTCTGGTGTCGAAACGAAACGAAACGAAATTAACCCTTAATTTCGGTTTCGCCAAATTAGTCGAAACGAAATCAAGGTGGATTTCGAGTTCTCGAGACGAAACGAAATTGGTCTCTAAATTTCGCGAAATTTCACGAAATTTCGAAAAATAAAATAAATGTTTCTGAAACATAGCACTACAACGATTTGAAACGTTGGAGCGTACGCTAACGAAGTACCCTTCAGCAGCTGATCGCAAGGTGCTTACCTGGTCGACGAAGAGTAACGTAGGTATTCAGATATCAATAAACCGACAATGACGAGAAAATCAAAAATGTTAAAAACTAAAATCTTGATGCATTCATTTATACAGATTATATTGCAGGTAATAGTAGCGCGATAGATACAAATGATATAAAGGTCAAACTCGAAATGTCTTTGTAAATAATAATTTAATAATCTTCTGAACTGATTCTTTTGGTTTGAATGCAACTATGTTTAAAATAGTAATTCTTCTTTCATAGCACTTTCATCATTCAAAATCCAAGTTTTGTCCTAGAGCTCGAGCTGGAAAACATGAGAGATGGTAGGTAGGTTTTCAACCATTCCTGTGAGTTTTGGTGTCCCTAGCAAAGATAACTTTTCCAAAGAGTTTTACCCTATGCAAACGTAAAAGCGACGAATCCGATAAGCAATTGCTCGGCGGCCTTCTGATGCATTTCTGCATTCTCTAAAAGCAGCAAAATTCACAGGAATGGTTAAAAAACTGTAAAACCTTAGGAGGGCAACCATTTTGAGCTTTAGGGCAACTTTTTTTTCGCTTTTGTCGACCAGTGTTATTGATTTTTTTTTAACACAGTTTAGTCAGGCTAGACTAAGTGACATCTTTACCAATTCGAGGAAAACAAAATTTAAGTTAACTATTCTGTAAACTTTGATGTTTTCAATATGTTTGCACATTTTTTAATATAACTTAAAATTACTTATTAACTGAGTAGTTCCACAAAAAATGTCCCAGTTTCAATATTTTTTATAATTTTAGATTTGGCTTAAACTTTGCATAAATGTTCCTATAGGCTGAGGAGCTATTTAAAATGCTATTTTGGGAGGATAATTGTGATTATAAATATTTTCAGAGCCAAAAGTTTTTTGATCAGTGTGACGTTTCTGGAAAAGTTTTAGATAGTAATTTTATCTTTCCGATAAAAAAAAACTCAAAAAATTCATTTTGTTAATGTAAAAGAAACATTAAATTAATATAAAAAGCTAATTTTCAAAAATCTTTCTTTTTGTATAAAAATTACAAAGAAATTACCGAAGCGATGAAGAAATCAAAAAAAAAAATTAAATTAAAAAAAAAAAAAAATTACAACAGCTTTATTTTTATCTACAACTTTGCTAAAGGCACTATGCCAATCAAACCAACTGTTTCGATTATAAAAATATTTTAATTACCCACAGAGTGCCCAATTGGAGATTAAATTATTTTTTCAGCTAAATCGGTTTGTTTGACTGGCATAACTAGTGTCTCTGGTAAGATTGTAGAAAATAATTTTGTCCTAAAAAAATATGCCCTGTGAGTTTCTGCGACACCAAAAATAATAAAATGCATTTGGGACCATTCCTAAACTACGTGGTCATATTTTGATCCCTTTTATACCCTCGTACTCCCCCGTGGTCTTCCGTGGTCTTTTGTTTTGTGATCTTATTCTGCAAATATATGTACAATAAAGTATGAAAAATTTATAAAAAAAATGAAGGTTTAAGAAAACTGATTATTAGTTATTGCGCAAATTGTAAATAGAATTTTCAGTAATATCATTTTCTCAAAACCAAAATAACAAATAGATAATGGTTGTTTAATTTTTAATAATATTTCATTGTCCTTAACAAATATAATGATTTCCTCACCTGAAAGTAATTTAAAATACGCTTTTCTGTTGAGTATATTCGAAATGATTTTTAATTTGTTGTTGAGTATCAAAATAAATGAAATTTGTTTAAGCAATTTGATCATCTACGATAAATTTTTCGCTTATAGTTATGGTATATTGTATACTCATCTAGAAATCATCTAGAAAAATATTTCGTTGATAATAAGTGAAACCTTACTTTTAGTGATTTTCAGGTATCGGATTTGTAACTTAATTTTTTTTAATAAATTACCAAGTTTTTGAATGTCGAACAAAATATAAACATCTTTCTTTCTTCCTTCAGTTCACGAACATCCAGGTCTTCTATATTGTTTTTAAGACCAAAACGTTGATTTTTTTTACCGGTCGTTGAGTATTGAAATATACTTCCAGGAAAAATGTCATAAATCCCGACGCATTGCAGAATAGAACTATTATTGTAAAGAAGTAAATGCAATATAAGGCAAAGCCTGTTTAAAAAAAAAAAAAATTCTTCGTTCGGATAAATTTGAAATATGTTTCAAAAATTTGATTACAGTTAATTGCTGACAACTCTCAAACTTTCCGTGACACTTATTAATTATCAAGTCGTGTCAAATAAATTTAATTAAAAAATTGCGAAAGCTTCGTCTTGACTTAGTGGCAATAATAAATTATAAGTCAGGAAAAAGACTACGTGGTCTATTCGTTAACCCCCACACCCCCCGCGTGATTTTTCGTGGTCTTTTGATACCCCCCCCCTTCCCCCTCGTCTTCCTATATATGACTACGTGGTTTGGGAACGGCCCCTTTGAAACAAACCAAAAATTATTTTGCTTTCAACCAATAAACAGTTAGAATGAAATGTTGTAATGCAACAAACAAACAGTTTTCTTTTTACTCAATTAAGTTATTCGTAATCATCCTCGTTCTCTTATTTATCGTTCTTTCTAACCTTTCTTTTCTTCTACCTTGTATATTCTTCAAGTGCAAAGTCAGGATCACTGTTATGGTATAATCTGAACTTGTTTTTGACATGGTAAAATTTTGTGTCCCCTAAAACAAGAGTAACATTTCTCAGTTATGTGTTCAACGAGAGCGAACCATGTACTTTTTATTCATTCAATGAAAAAGTATACTTTTTTGGTAACACGTTTAAAATATTTTTGATAAGGTACCTGGCAATTTTGAAACCTATGCTGCCTTTGAAGTCAGTGTTTTAAAACAATAGGTACTAAAAATTCAGGCAATTACAACTTTTTCTGCTTGACACATCGATCACTCTGTCTGCACACTATAAGGCATGATATCTGGTTGTTCAATATCTGGCCTAGTGATAGCAATGAACTATCTGAAAAAACACATTTAAATACACTACGGTGTGCGAAGAGGAGTCCTCTAACACAGAGAAATCCGAAAAAACGCTTGAAAATTTTTACCACTCGAGTAGCATAGAACATTTGGTCTGTAAGATAGAGCTTCAGAGCTTAAGTTTTGACAGAAATTGCTATGCCCTCATAAACGAAAGACAAAAAGTTACCTCTTTAACCTTGTGCGCTGCAAACATAACCACATTTTGATGTACATAAAAGATGCGTAAAACTTATTCCTACAAACAAATTACTTGATACCTTGTAGCGCATTTGGACGGCTTCATAATTCTCGAATATGACTTCAGTGATGACATGAATTTTATGCTCTGCGTGAATAAAAAATACCTCCCGCATGATGTTACGGTTTTGTCTTTAAAAACAAAAATTACCGGCTGAGAGTTTATTCTTCTATGTCTGACTTAGTATACCAGATATCTGTTGAGATATATTCAATTTAATTTATAGTCGCAATGAGCACAAACCAAAATAATGTAATAATGTGCATCGGAAATTTGGTCCGAAATTTCGCGAAATTTCGTAATCGTCGAAATTGGAAGTTTAATTTCGCGAAATTTTAGGCGGAATTTAGCGAAATTCAATGAAATTTCGAGTTTTGCGGAATTATACGAAATCATTCGAAATCTCGCACAGCCTTAAGGGCGACCTTTTTTTTGCTCGTCACCTTCCAGAACGTTACCTCTAAAAGTTTTAAGAAAAGAGGGCCTCACAAACAAATTTGCCCCGGGCCCCATAGCGTCTAAATCCGGCCCTGCTTGTGACCCAAATAAATTACCGCGGCTTAACCGGAACCCCAGTACGACAGTTATAGTGGAAAAGTAATTTTAGCACTTGAGCGATGTTTGATTTGATCGAGAATTTGTTATACCTTTCAATGTACACTAAATGAAACTATTCACTGCGTCTACTTTTTTCAAGGCTAGTTTATTTCAGACTTCTAGTCTCGGCTAGGGGGACCCAAATTCACAAAAATGAATCAAAAAAGTTATAACCTTTCGTTTTTTCCAGTTTGAGCTCTGAGGTAAAACCTGTGTTTACCAGTGTAATGCAAAAAAATAATAATGAAAAAAAAAAAAACAAAAACAAAAAGCACAAGGATTATGCGAAAACACAAAAAAAACTCACGGAAAATACTCATACAGATGACAATGATGAGAAAAATGGAACTAGTATAAATAAGAAAAATTTAAATCACGATAAAACAGTAATATAAAAAATAGTAACATGAAATACAGAACAATAATCTATTAAATAAAAATAAGTTGGTGTCTGTATAACGGCGTTTCACTCGAAGTAGAATCAACGGACTTGGATGATTCTTTTTGTGTTTGTTTTGTCTTCATCTTCGACGAGTTAATAGGCCATAAAAATAACAATAATCAACTGATAAAGTTAGAAAAAGAGTAGGAGGGTGGTATTCAAGACACGACCGCATGACGTTGACTACCGTATTCTTATAAAAAAAAAATATTCCATTGAAGCAAATAGTAGAGGATATTGCAACGCTTCTTTTACAAAACTTCTGTAACAAAATTTCGAGGCACCAAAAGGTACCAGTTGCCGATTATTCTCGTTTACTGGTTAGTCCGTCCAGAATTCCAGCCATTTTATTATTTTGCAGTAGCCATTTATTACTCACAGCCACCAGCATAACGGGTGAAACCGGCACAAGATGACCGGTACTATTTTGTCTTTCCTCCTTACAGCTGCTAACACCTAGCGCTATCGTGAAATTAACATCAACACAAACATGCATTTTTGCAAGGTTTTTTCCGCTAGCAGCAGCATTTTGTAAAACAGAAAATTCAACTAACCGCTTCTATTATAAAACTGCTAGGCACCAAAAGGTGCCAGTTGCCGATTATATTGTTGTTTATTGGTTAGTCCGTCCAGAATTCCAGCCATTTTAGTGTTTTGCAGTAGCCATTTACTACTAAAATCCACCAGCATAACGGGTGAAACCGGCACGAGATGACCGGTACTATTTTGTATTTCCTCCTTTCAGCTGCTAACACCTAGCGCTGTCGTGAAATTAACATCAACATAAACATGAATTTTTGAGAGGTTTTTTTCCGCTAGCAGCAGCAATTGTAAAACATAAAATTCAACTAACCGCTTCTATTATAAAACTGCGAGGCACCAAAAGGTGCCAGTTGCCGATTTCTTGTTTACTGGTTTCCGTCCAGAATTCCAGCCATTTTAGTATTTTGCAGTAGCCACCAGCATCACGGGTCAAACCGGCACGAGATGACCGTTACTATTTTGTTTTTCCTCCTTTTAGCTGCTAACATCGAGCGTCCGTATGTATCCGGTACGGTTTAATAATGAATCTGATGGGGTGAAATGTTCGAACGATACGTTTTATACCAAGGCTTCGTCAGATAATTAGAAAGAAGAAGCCCACATAGATGATGGAATGGTAGAGACAAATGTTTCTTGAAAGCTGCGCCGGCCGCTGTCGTAATATTAACACCAACACAAACATGCATTTTTGCAAGGTTTTTTCCGCTAGCAGCAGCATTTGGTAAAACAGAAAATTCAATTAGCCGCTTCTGTACCAAAATTTCGAGGCACCAAAAG
The DNA here is from genome assembly GCF_029784165.1 of Wyeomyia smithii. Lineage (NCBI taxonomy): Eukaryota > Metazoa > Arthropoda > Insecta > Diptera > Culicidae > Wyeomyia > Wyeomyia smithii. Next base: position 240,096,514 of record NC_073695.1, on the reverse strand, counting down.
GTGCCAGTTGCCGATTATAGTTTCCTGGTTAGTCCGTCCAGAATTCCAGCTATTTAAGTGTTTTGCAGTAGCCATTTACTACTAAAGCCACCAGCATAACGGGTGAAACCGGCACGAGATGACCGGTACTATTTTGTATTTCCTCCTTTCAGCTGCTATCACCTAGCGTCCACATGTTACTGGTGCGGTTTTGGAATCAGAATGATGGGGCGCCGGCCGCTGTCGTAAAATTAACACCAACAAAAAGATGCATATTTGTAAGGTTTTTTCTGCTAGCAGCAGCATAAACATCGGAAAAAGAAAGTGACAACAACAATAACAACAAAGTCAGATCGATTGTATCCGTTAGTGTCGACTGTGCTTGGGAAGAGAGGTAGTGATTGGCTGCGCGGTATGATTTAGACAATCGATATTAATTACCAATTTTTCAATAGTGTATCTCAAACAATAGTTTGTTTTTATTACATAAATTTAACCGTAAAAGAATTTCTGATCGATTATAGATGACTGCAAAATAAGCGCTCAAAACCTGACCACTTTTCTCTGGTTTTCCCTGGTTGAATTACTAGATTTTCAAATTCAGGGGCCTAACTTCGATATAGACGTTAGTCAACGTCAAAATTTAAATTGAAATAAGAACAACGTCATTAGATTACTATGATTGTAGGCTATGACCGGTAGACAAGTTGTTGTAGCGTCGTTATTGAGGCGTCGTAGTTGAGTAAACAAGCACCTGTTATTGATTCACGTATTAGGTGATATTCGTTTTCGCTGCCTACTACACCTTTTCTATGCAAAAGAGCTAAAGCGTGGTAGCAACAAACTCGACAAGCATGTGAATACTCTTAACGTGGCTTCGATTTAATTCAAGGGCATATGCTTGATAATGTGAATCTGATTTCTGGCTTATTCGAGTAAAGTTGCAAATAATCGTTTTATTTATCTGTTAAATGAAAAGATAGAACAAGAATAACACTACATGTGCGATGATTTAATTTTCCATTGCTCGTATCTAATCAATCTGTTCAATTTTCTCTAAAATGCACACTAACTTAGGTCATTGACATTTGCTCATGCTGCAATGATTCTGTTAGATGGTAAAATGAACGTGTAGTTTTTGCTTCTCAAAAAACATTGATTTCTGTTCATGTTTCGTTAAATAGGCACTATTGCATTCCTACAAATCTCTGGATTTACAATTAATTGTTGAATGTTGAATTAAAAACTATAATGTTGCGAAGTGTCAATTGCACTGTGCTTAGGCAGCAGATCTGCCTCAAAAAACAGATGAAATATTAGTGTCATTGAAGCGAAAATTTCGAAGCTCCGTGTATCCAGATATTACCTACCAATTTACCATTTAATTTCAAACGTCTGTATGTACTTTCGCGCTCCGCAGTTGCGTGATATTCGATAATGCCCGAAGCCCTGATAACTGGAGGCATTAAACCTAAAACATGCATATTCTCGCATAAACAGCTTCATGTCACATGGTCACGTGAAGAACAATTGGTATCATGTATGTTTGTAAAAAAAAAAAGATACCCGAAAAATGTTTGGCTATTAGGTTTTGCGAGAATTTTTGCTCAGGACAAAATCAACAAAAATCAACTGGAAAAGTTATAAAACTTTAAGTACCAACCCTTGCTATTTCCCGCCCCTCTGAGATTCTGAGAGGTTTTCTGTGAGTTTTAGTGAGTAACGATTATTTGTTGCCTTTGATCGGAAAAATCCGAAACAAGTTTTCATCACCGGGGCGTACTCAAACGATAGCCTTCATTTTTTTTTCAATATTTTATGGAATAGTTCTAAGCGATTTTTGTATTGGTTTCTGTTGATTCCACTTAAATTCAACGTCGGTTTCTGTGAATTTGTGCTGTGACTGTTTTTCAAGAAAAGAGAAGACACTGTCGGTACGTAATAAACATTATAGATTAAAAATAATAATGTGTTTTCGCAAGAATTCTGAGGAGTATTCATACTGGTTTCAGTTGGTTTCGATTAATTTTCTTCCACATGTAGTGGGAATGCTTCCTAACGAAGGTGCCGCTAAGGGTATGTTATAAAAGGAACGTTTCCTAATCTACATGATCAAACTGATTCTTACATATCTTCCAGTTGACTTTGACAAATTTCTGCTGTGGTCGAAGTGTTTTTTCTTCAGATAAAGTTGTTGTAAGTGGAATGTTCAAATACTTAACATGCCGTTGAATTAGAATTAAACTCGTTATTTTTGTTCCAGTTTTGCGAGTTAAGACACGAGTAGTAGCAGGTCAATAGAAGTGTCAGGCTCCGCAACACTGAAGATAGAATATTAAAAAGTCAGGAAATATACGAGTCCCGAAGAGAAGTTGATCGGTTAAGAACAAGACGATCTCGAAATGCGCCAACATTCGACAGCCCATATATCTCAAAATCGTCAATTACACACTTAGTTTCCATAGTTTTTAAAATAAAGTATAATAAAAATAAAGTATAATAACTTAAACACTCAATTGACAGAAAAATTCTAATCAAATATTTTCAAATACTACTACTTTATAGATTCAAGGTCAAATTTACCACCGAACAGATGCATTGTTGCCACTGCCCGATGGCAAATGTCCTTAAAGCGACAATTCTGACAGGAAACTACAAAGGAGAAGTCGTAATAATCTCGCGTATCTCGATTACTTCTACCGATTTGCCGTTAAAATTTAAACGTCTGCAATTTCCCGTGCGTCACGCATTCGCGATGACTATTGATAAAACCCAAGGACAGTCACTGAAAATTTGTGGCATAAACTCCGAGTATTCATGCTTCTCACATGGACAGCTCTATGTCGCATGTTCACCTGACCCTGACCCCGACATTTTGGAATATATAGAATTTAGTGGCTAGGACCGTCTTGACCACTTTCACATGTTTCGTATATTCCAAATTTTAAGCTCGAATTATTTAGAATTCTGAAGCTTTTTATAAAATCTGTTCCAGTGAGATTGTCTGGCCAGGCAGAAGTGTATTACTATGTTTGCATTAAGCCAAGCTTTTGAATAATTGAATAAATAACGTAATAATTTCCTTCAGAATATTTAAAAGAATGACTGTATATTTTCAGAAATGTATTGGAATGATTTGATTATGGTTGAAAGGTGCTCGTGTGCTGAGAGGAAAGGAGAAGGTGGGTCGCCCTCCCCGGAGGAAAGCCCCGCCTCTCTGAGCGTTTGTTTCCCAGGTTATGGGCGGCTCACAACAGCGTCTAACCCGGAGCGGGCGGCTACGCTACACCCAATATGGCAGCCCCATCACGACATTCCGTAGCGTGGCCCTTGTAAGGCAACCTACCTAAACAAAATATAACTCGGAACATTTGGCATTGACCTAGGCAACAAAAAAAGGACCACGAGTGGAAACTCAATGGCTGGATCTGCAAGTCACTAAAATTTGACGGTGGGGACAGGGTACTGCTTGAGCAGCTAGAACCCCGCAAGTTCGGCATCGTGTCTCTGCAGGAAAACTGTCGCAAAGGTGAGAAAGTGTGAAAAGTCCATGGAGGAAAAGAGCGATGGAGCAACCAACGAGCTGGGAACGGGTTTTTGTGTAATAGGCAGAATGCAGGATCGCGTGATCAATTGGAAGTCGATCAACGAGAGGATGTGTCTGTTGAGGATTAAAGGTCGTTTTATCAACTACAGCATCATCAACGTGCACTGCTCGCACGAAGGTAGACCTGCCGACGAGAAGGAATCGTTCTTCGCGCCGTTGGAGGCAACTTACGCCGGCTGCTCGTCACAGGACATCAAAATCGTCATCGGGGATATGAACGCCCAGGTTGGTAGGGAAGCGATGTATAGACTGGTGATAGGGCCTCACAGCCTACACACCGACACGAACGAAAACGGCCAACGATGCATCGATTTCGCAGCTTCCCGAGGCCTAGTGATTGGAATCACCTGCTTTTCACGCAAAGATAACCCCAAAGTCACCGGGAGATCACCTGCCCACCGAACAAAAAATCAAATTGACCACGTTCTCATTGATTGCCGAGAACTACGAACTACGCGCGCCTGCTCGATGAGGCACTACCTCCCATGGAAGAATTATGTTCTTCGACTCTCGACTGTGGGTGGGGGAAGTTACGCGAGCGCGAGGTAGTTGACAGGTGGCAGCAGTTCTTCCATGAGCACCTCAATAGCGGAGCAATGGAAAGAGGCGGAAGGGAAGTTATCCTTGGAGTGCCTTAAAACGACAGTAGTGTCCCAGTTCCCGAAATCCTGGAGATCAAACGGGATTTTGGGCCACTCAATAGCAACAGAGCCGCCGGCAAGAACAGCCTAGAGCTCCATAAACATGGAAAAGAAGCATAGGCAACGGCACTCGACTGGGTAATCTCTAGGATTTGGGAGGAAGGGAGACTACCGGAAGAATGGATGAAAGGAGTTGTATGCCCCATCTATAAAAAGGGCGATCGGCTACACTGCAGCGTAACGCTGATCAACGCTGCCAACAAAATTCTCTTCCAGATTCTAGTCCGTCGTCCCTACGCGAAAAAAATCGTAAGGCAGTGCCAAGCGGACTTCACACAAGCACGCGCTACTACGGATCAAATCTTCACTCCCCGGCAGATTCTTCAGAAGTGGCGGCAGAACAACGAGCCCACACATCATGTGTCACACACTGACACGACTTATCAAAGCTACCTTAGACCGAGTGATGTGTTACGTGTGCGTCTCGGGGACACTCTTGAATCCCTTCGAAGCGCACAGAAGGTTGAGACAGGGAGATGACTCATCTTGCACCGACGATCGGGCATCGAAACGAGAGGCACGATTTTCAGCAAAGGTCGTCAACTCATAGGCTTCGCAGACGACCTGAACATTATAACAAGAAACTCAGCGACGGTGGAGGCAGTCTGCGCCAGACTAAAAGTGGAAGCTAGAAGAGTTGGAATAGTAAAAAAATGCATTCAACGACGTGAAGCTGCTCACACAGGACATACAAGCACTGGCCGTATTTGAACGGAAAGTGTTGCGGACAATATTCGGTGGAGTGCAAACCGAAAGCGGAGAGTGGCGTAGGCGTATGAACCACGAGCTGCAGGCACTACTTGGAGAGATTCCCATCGTGCACCAATGAAGGTCGAAAGGCTACGATGGGCCGAACATGTCGTGAGGATTTCGGACGATAGAGAGACCCAACGTGCTAGATGGCTTGACCAGGTTAAAGCGGATCTGCGAGTATCGAGACGTCTAGGAAATTGGCGACAGTACCGAGTAGAATGAAGGAAAATTCTTGATACTGCACGAGCAACTATGGCTCTAGGCTGCTGAAGTAAGTAAGTAACTATTTATTAAAAAGAACATACAAAATACGATATTACATAAAATGGAATGGGGCTAAGTTTACTGAAAATCTTAATTTTACTTGAACGTGAAATTGGCACATCATTTTAGCACAAAACGATAACGAAGAAAAAAGTGCAAAAATGTTAGGAAGGTATCTCAAAACAAGCAAAAAAGTAAATGTGATATGACATAACGCTCACCAAAAATATCCTGCGGGTTCATGAAAATTGCACAATATGGCACAAGTATAAACTTGAGAGAATATTAACTTACCCTTCCAGCTGGTCTCGAGGTATGATGCTGGCCTAACAAGCCAGTTGTCATAGGTTCAAGTCTCGGCACGGGAGAGACTGTTAATGTCATTAGGATCGTAGCGCTAGCCTCGCAATTGTCGTGTAGATACACTAAAATAGTTGGCTACGAAGTCTGTATATAAAAAGAAAATCGAGTTTCAAATCCCAATGGAGCACCAAGGCTCTGCTATTAACTTGAGAAGACTTAGAAAATACTTAAAAATTACACACAATATACCGAAATTGTACAGGAAAATCAAGAAACAGAGACGAGTCAAAAATTACCCGAGAAGTTGACAACATGATTCTGCCTAATTACAGCAATGGGTAATTCTTTTTCTCTTTCTTCACATCATTTTTAATGAATAGATAGATTAATTTTTCCACTTATGTTAATCTATCATTTGAGCCTTTTTTAAAATTTGGTTTAGCATTCTGAACGTCATCGGTTGTGAGGTAAATGTAGAAATACTCTATCAAGTTCTTAAATATTGTCGAACAATAACCATTCATTGAAAAATGCATTATAAGCATACTTAACAACTAAAATGACGCGACAAAAATTAAGACCGGTTTCAAAAACCATGGTAAAAATGGTATCTGATCGTGTAACCTTTGTCAGGCATCACTTCACGTACCCTTGGTGATTCGTGGAGACGTACCAATAAGTTTGGATCCTATCCCTCACCGCCGGTAACCGCAAGTCTCTCCCATCTGCAATTTTGTGAATTTCGAGATGTAATCGTTGGATTTTAGCCTATCTCTGAGTGTATTTTCAGATGTATCGATAAAAAATAGTTGAACAAATCATCAACAAAAGTGGAAATCAATACCAAGTCAAAGAGGAAAAATAATTGAAAGTCAGTCCCAATTAAAACAACACATGCGTAAAACAATAAAATGGATGGGGAGTGGAGAAGAGAAGTTTTATATGGCTGTTTATAAAACTTCTATTGGTCATCAAGTGGAATCTTTGCTTCTTCCGCTTTCCGATTCTCTAAAATTAATTGATCTTTGACACGCCGAGTAAACTACTAACTAACTTGGCCAGAAGCGTCTAAGTTCCAGAATCGATCGAGGATCTGAATCCTATCATCCCTTCCGATGTAGTTCACACACTCTAGTCGAGATTTATAACAGTTGATTGCCTTTAAGGCATGTGACCTGTGCCTCCTCTTTGCAGAGTCCTCTTTTTGGTTTTTTCTTGGTTCGCTTCTTCGCGAATGTATCCGGAATACCTTCAGTATCGAATCGAATCGCTCCAAGATATCTTGACTGCAGTTCCGGCGTCAATTTTTTCATCCGAATCCTCACCGGATGATCTTTCATGAGACTTTCATGATATAGCATCACCATGGCAATGTGACTAACTTGCGGTTATTTTTCTTTTCGGTGTAGAATGTGACGGCAAGTCAGTCCCACTCGAGGTTTGTCACTGAAATTTGTGGCATAAACTCCGAGTATTCATGCTTCTCACATGGACAGCTCTATGTCGCATGTTCACCTGACCCTGACCCCGACATTTTGGAATATATAGAATTTAGTGGCTAGGACCGTCTTGACCACTTTCACATGTTTCGTATATTCCAAATTTTAAGCTCGAATTATTTAGAATTCTGAAGCTTTTTATAAAATCTGTTCCAGTGAGATTGTCTGGCCAGGCAGAAGTGTATTACTATGTTTGCATTAAGCCAAGCTTTTGAATAATTGAATAAATAACGTAATAATTTCCTTCAGAATATTTAAAAGAATGACTGTATATTTTCAGAAATGTATTGGAATGATTTGATTATGGTTGAAAGGTGCTCGTGTGCTGAGAGGAAAGGAGAAGGTGGGTCGCCCTCCCCGGAGGAAAGCCCCGCCTCTCTGAGCGTTTGTTTCCCAGGTTATGGGCGGCTCACAACAGCGTCTAACCCGGAGCGGGCGGCTACGCTACACCCAATATGGCAGCCCCATCACGACATTCCGTAGCGTGGCCCTTGTAAGGCAACCTACCTAAACAAAATATAACTCGGAACATTTGGCATTGACCTAGGCAACAAAAAAAGGACCACGAGTGGAAACTCAATGGCTGGATCTGCAAGTCACTAAAATTTGACGGTGGGGACAGGGTACTGCTTGAGCAGCTAGAACCCCGCAAGTTCGGCATCGTGTCTCTGCAGGAAAACTGTCGCAAAGGTGAGAAAGTGTGAAAAGTCCATGGAGGAAAAGAGCGATGGAGCAACCAACGAGCTGGGAACGGGTTTTTGTGTAATAGGCAGAATGCAGGATCGCGTGATCAATTGGAAGTCGATCAACGAGAGGATGTGTCTGTTGAGGATTAAAGGTCGTTTTATCAACTACAGCATCATCAACGTGCACTGCTCGCACGAAGGTAGACCTGCCGACGAGAAGGAATCGTTCTTCGCGCCGTTGGAGGCAACTTACGCCGGCTGCTCGTCACAGGACATCAAAATCGTCATCGGGGATATGAACGCCCAGGTTGGTAGGGAAGCGATGTATAGACTGGTGATAGGGCCTCACAGCCTACACACCGACACGAACGAAAACGGCCAACGATGCATCGATTTCGCAGCTTCCCGAGGCCTAGTGATTGGAATCACCTGCTTTTCACGCAAAGATAACCCCAAAGTCACCGGGAGATCACCTGCCCACCGAACAAAAAATCAAATTGACCACGTTCTCATTGATTGCCGAGAACTACGAACTACGCGCGCCTGCTCGATGAGGCACTACCTCCCATGGAAGAATTATGTTCTTCGACTCTCGACTGTGGGTGGGGGAAGTTACGCGAGCGCGAGGTAGTTGACAGGTGGCAGCAGTTCTTCCATGAGCACCTCAATAGCGGAGCAATGGAAAGAGGCGGAAGGGAAGTTATCCTTGGAGTGCCTTAAAACGACAGTAGTGTCCCAGTTCCCGAAATCCTGGAGATCAAACGGGATTTTGGGCCACTCAATAGCAACAGAGCCGCCGGCAAGAACAGCCTAGAGCTCCATAAACATGGAAAAGAAGCATAGGCAACGGCACTCGACTGGGTAATCTCTAGGATTTGGGAGGAAGGGAGACTACCGGAAGAATGGATGAAAGGAGTTGTATGCCCCATCTATAAAAAGGGCGATCGGCTACACTGCAGCGTAACGCTGATCAACGCTGCCAACAAAATTCTCTTCCAGATTCTAGTCCGTCGTCCCTACGCGAAAAAAATCGTAAGGCAGTGCCAAGCGGACTTCACACAAGCACGCGCTACTACGGATCAAATCTTCACTCCCCGGCAGATTCTTCAGAAGTGGCGGCAGAACAACGAGCCCACACATCATGTGTCACACACTGACACGACTTATCAAAGCTACCTTAGACCGAGTGATGTGTTACGTGTGCGTCTCGGGGACACTCTTGAATCCCTTCGAAGCGCACAGAAGGTTGAGACAGGGAGATGACTCATCTTGCACCGACGATCGGGCATCGAAACGAGAGGCACGATTTTCAGCAAAGGTCGTCAACTCATAGGCTTCGCAGACGACCTGAACATTATAACAAGAAACTCAGCGACGGTGGAGGCAGTCTGCGCCAGACTAAAAGTGGAAGCTAGAAGAGTTGGAATAGTAAAAAAATGCATTCAACGACGTGAAGCTGCTCACACAGGACATACAAGCACTGGCCGTATTTGAACGGAAAGTGTTGCGGACAATATTCGGTGGAGTGCAAACCGAAAGCGGAGAGTGGCGTAGGCGTATGAACCACGAGCTGCAGGCACTACTTGGAGAGATTCCCATCGTGCACCAATGAAGGTCGAAAGGCTACGATGGGCCGAACATGTCGTGAGGATTTCGGACGATAGAGAGACCCAACGTGCTAGATGGCTTGACCAGGTTAAAGCGGATCTGCGAGTATCGAGACGTCTAGGAAATTGGCGACAGTACCGAGTAGAATGAAGGAAAATTCTTGATACTGCACGAGCAACTATGGCTCTAGGCTGCTGAAGTAAGTAAGTAACTATTTATTAAAAAGAACATACAAAATACGATATTACATAAAATGGAATGGGGCTAAGTTTACTGAAAATCTTAATTTTACTTGAACGTGAAATTGGCACATCATTTTAGCACAAAACGATAACGAAGAAAAAAGTGCAAAAATGTTAGGAAGGTATCTCAAAACAAGCAAAAAAGTAAATGTGATATGACATAACGCTCACCAAAAATATCCTGCGGGTTCATGAAAATTGCACAATATGGCACAAGTATAAACTTGAGAGAATATTAACTTACCCTTCCAGCTGGTCTCGAGGTATGATGCTGGCCTAACAAGCCAGTTGTCATAGGTTCAAGTCTCGGCACGGGAGAGACTGTTAATGTCATTAGGATCGTAGCGCTAGCCTCGCAATTGTCGTGTAGATACACTAAAATAGTTGGCTACGAAGTCTGTATATAAAAAGAAAATCGAGTTTCAAATCCCAATGGAGCACCAAGGCTCTGCTATTAACTTGAGAAGACTTAGAAAATACTTAAAAATTACACACAATATACCGAAATTGTACAGGAAAATCAAGAAACAGAGACGAGTCAAAAATTACCCGAGAAGTTGACAACATGATTCTGCCTAATTACAGCAATGGGTAATTCTTTTTCTCTTTCTTCACATCATTTTTAATGAATAGATAGATTAATTTTTCCACTTATGTTAATCTATCATTTGAGCCTTTTTTAAAATTTGGTTTAGCATTCTGAACGTCATCGGTTGTGAGGTAAATGTAGAAATACTCTATCAAGTTCTTAAATATTGTCGAACAATAACCATTCATTGAAAAATGCATTATAAGCATACTTAACAACTAAAATGACGCGACAAAAATTAAGACCGGTTTCAAAAACCATGGTAAAAATGGTATCTGATCGTGTAACCTTTGTCAGGCATCACTTCACGTACCCTTGGTGATTCGTGGAGACGTACCAATAAGTTTGGATCCTATCCCTCACCGCCGGTAACCGCAAGTCTCTCCCATCTGCAATTTTGTGAATTTCGAGATGTAATCGTTGGATTTTAGCCTATCTCTGAGTGTATTTTCAGATGTATCGATAAAAAATAGTTGAACAAATCATCAACAAAAGTGGAAATCAATACCAAGTCAAAGAGGAAAAATAATTGAAAGTCAGTCCCAATTAAAACAACACATGCGTAAAACAATAAAATGGATGGGGAGTGGAGAAGAGAAGTTTTATATGGCTGTTTATAAAACTTCTATTGGTCATCAAGTGGAATCTTTGCTTCTTCCGCTTTCCGATTCTCTAAAATTAATTGATCTTTGACACGCCGAGTAAACTACTAACTAACTTGGCCAGAAGCGTCTAAGTTCCAGAATCGATCGAGGATCTGAATCCTATCATCCCTTCCGATGTAGTTCACACACTCTAGTCGAGATTTATAACAGTTGATTGCCTTTAAGGCATGTGACCTGTGCCTCCTCTTTGCAGAGTCCTCTTTTTGGTTTTTTCTTGGTTCGCTTCTTCGCGAATGTATCCGGAATACCTTCAGTATCGAATCGAATCGCTCCAAGATATCTTGACTGCAGTTCCGGCGTCAATTTTTTCATCCGAATCCTCACCGGATGATCTTTCATGAGACTTTCATGATATAGCATCACCATGGCAATGTGACTAACTTGCGGTTATTTTTCTTTTCGGTGTAGAATGTGACGGCAAGTCAGTCCCACTCGAGGTTTTTATCATGAAATTCATGATTTCAGTGGTTTATACAACATATTTTTGTGTAGGCTAGTGTGAAAACTATATTATAGCATGAGTATTGTCAAAATAATTCAGCTCAAATCAGTGAAAACTGAGCGTGAATAAAATATCTCCCGAAGCTGTTTTCTCAGTTGCGTATTTTTACAGATGGGATCGACTTACGTTTACCGGCAGCACAGTTGCTGCTTATTTTTCGACTACTACGTGTACATCGGCCGTATCACGATGACTGCGCTGGTCACTCCTTGACGTCGACTTTGCTATCCTGGAACCGCTTTTTAACGGTCTTGGCGATGTTCTTCGGATCGTTATCCTGCATGAACTGCAATGGACTCATGTTTTTCATTTATCATACTAGTATAAGTGCTCGCCACTAGGTTTAGCTTATGAAAAAGCAAAGCTTTGGTGCTACATTCCGATTCGGAACTCGACCTTTCGTTAGTTATACACAGACTTCCCAGCCAACTGTTTAGTGTACATGACAATTGCGGTGATAGCGCTACGATCCTACTGACACTAACAGTCTTCTCCCGAGCAGAGAATCGAACCTACGACGACTGGTTTGTTAAACCAGCATCGTACCTCGAGACTAACTGGGAGTGGGCTTTCGCTTATACTATATTTGAGTTCGCCATTAAAACCTAATGGAATGTTTTGCATTGGATTGGTCTACTAGTCTAAACTGTACTGTTCAATTTAAGCTGTTTGAATTTCTAATGGGGAAATTGAAACCTGTGTAATTGAATCAGGAAGTTTTTTTGTGGAAAATTGTTTTTAAACGTAATTAGAATAGATGGAATTGAAAGAATGTAACCCTGTAACTCACTGATTTGATTCAAATTTTATTTTTTGAACTCAATCGAATTTTTTTATCGTTTTATTATCATTCCTACAAATTGAGCCGCAATTTTCAATCGAAAATATCCTATAAGTTGTGGGCCCGAAATTTATATATTTTAATTACTCTGTATACTGTTGATGCGGGCACCAAATTACTAATTCAAGCCAGTCAATTTCTCCTCCAATGCGGGGGAACCGAAATGAAGATGAATGAAGTGTGTGAAATGTTCTTTAGTCTCTCAACTTGTGGTAAAGTTTCCCGCGGTTGACTAGCTAGCTAGTCATGTGCGAACTTCGACTAACTGGAATTCGTGGTGGATATACGTAACTAACTAGCTCTCGTCTGTTGTAGCACCCCCGCTAAAACTTGGTCGGCTAGCATTAGTCAACCCTGGGGGGATGAAAATTCCCCCGAATTTCTCAAAAGTCAAGCGAAAATATGACGAAATGATTAACAACCAGTTAATTATTGTCGACTATTATTAGACCCGTCAAGTAGCAGCGAGTGATAGAGTAAGTGGGCCTCGGAACAACATCGTTGTCATCGTCGTCGTCATCGTCGTCGTCGCATACCGAGGAAGCCGAACAAACACACAGCTAATGATGAGCTTTCATATCCGTGGCGAAACGGTAACCAAGCAGGCTGCTGGATATCGGTTTAGGAGGCGCGACGCGGAACTCTCATCCTCCTCCGCTTTTGGTCGGGGCAATAGTTGGTTGGTTGGCAGCGCTTGCTATTTCAGGGATACTCGAGAGTTTTCAGCGGCAGTCGGCGTGGCACTCTTTGCTCATTAGGCGTAATGTTTCAGGCTAATTAATTTATCTCCGTTTTACGCTTATCATGGGAGCAGCGAGTCTGCCGCAGCCGTAGTTTTGAAGTGGTGAAATCATTAATCACCAGGCCTTTTTCCAATTGGAGGATGCTTTGCTTGCTTTAGGATTTTATTCGATAGTTTAAAGTGAAATCGCGTGCCGTTGAGACTCTCCCGTTCGGTATTTGCTTACAACATTCTGTATTCATGGAGCATTGCATTTACCTTGACTTTCAATGTTCCGCAAGTGCAAACTAGCCGGGCTGGCACGTATTTGAAGTTGTCTAGAATTCAATAGGTACCTACTGCTATTTAGCACGAGAAGTTTTCGTTTTTTTCTTAATAGTCAAGCGTTGATTTACTATGCAGAGTGAGAAGAGTCGGGAGACTTGTGATTTTGAGCGTCGATTTTTGTTTCTGATATTGTACTGCAAATAGCATTGGGATCGATAATGGCAAGACAGTTTTCGTTGTGTGCTAAAATTCTTTGCCCGCCAACGGTTAAACTGTTATCAACACCAATTTTTACCATCTTTCGTTAAACAAATATTTTATTTTTTTCTTTCAGGTAAGCTCAAGCCTTTCAAAATCTTTGGAAACATGTAAGTGATCACCTATTTTTACATGTACTATTTACTGAAAGTCTATCGAATAGATTCGCATATTTAAAATAGGAAATATCTTCACCCAAATATCGAACCATGAATAAATATTATTTGGAACATTAATCTGCCAGTTTCCATCTGTCCGTGAAGTGATATTTCAAATACTGATGACAATCGCGCGGCAAGCCAACCGTTCTCGAGATTTGTCTAGGTTGATATTACCATAATAAATTTTTGATTGCCCCTCATCCGGACAAAGAGCTTACCTTTGTCGCAAGATGTCGATAGCGAATCTGCGAGCTGCGCTTCCACTCCCCCTCTCCATCATTGTTACTCGCAGTTTGCAACACGACACGACATAATCCGGACTGCTCTGGCAAGCGAGGAGAATCATCTCTGTTTAATTTTCAGATTATTTATTTTGCTGATTGATGTTCCATTTCTTGATGAAAAGACGAAAAACTTTCCATCTCCTGTGTCGTGTTTTTGGAGGACTACCGTCGTCTTATCCAGTGTCTTATTGCCGTCACCGGCTGCTGGAAACTTGGTCTCGCTTACCTCCTACTGATACCAATCAAATTAACTATCATACGAAAACGAGATTTAATCTGTACTGTCAATATTTACCTTCCCACTGTCGCTTGCTTTGTCAGCCATCTCACTCTCGCCACCTGTGAAATCAACAAAACTGAAACAGCAAGAGCTACTGGCTCTAAAACAAGACAATGAAGAAACACTTCAGCTCATGGCGGTTCTGCTGCCTATCTAATCCCGCAGATCCAACAGGACAGGCACAAGATAAGATTTGTCACCTCACTCACTTACTCTCTCGAGATATCCCGTCTATGAAGACGCCTGGTTTATACCAGTAGATAGCGGGCAATTGTTGGCTGGTTGATTGCTATGACCCCAGGCCTGCTTAGTTCGGTTTGAAATGAAAAACGAAAAAAACACAGTTTCTTCAAATTCTCAGCAACGCTCTGCAAGGCACACTGTGATAACATTGTTACGCCGGGTTCTTTTTTTCTTTTTTCTAGACTTTCCATTGTTGCCGTTTGGTGTTGTGACTTCTCAAAGGAAATCCTCATTTGTACACTTGTTGGTTCTTTCGTGCTTCGGGTGGGCTTTCCATTTCGTACCGATGGGCCACTTCAAGTTGTGCATGTGTCCATTGTGCGCCTGGCTTTATTTCGAGTCCGTTAATCACCGTCGTATTCATCGTCAGCAGTAGTCGAAATGGAGGGTTTGTTGTTTCTGGTTAACGCAAACCCAAACCGTCTTGGTTTACCTAAAGGCAGACGACATCAAGAAGCCTTGTGACTTAACCTTACGATTTTTTGTCTGAGAGGATTTTAGTTCAGATTCAATAGTACATTCATACACAATAAATAAAGTTGGTGTGAAGAAGAAAACAAATAATGGTTTCAGACACTAGTGGCACACATGGGTGGTATGGCTGTAAAAACTCATTTAAAACCAACTAAAGCTGGAAACTCATGTGTGAAAGAAAATACTGGTAGAACAGAACTAATTTGTGTGCAAATGAGGTAAAGAATGAGTTTGCTCGTAGCAAACGAGGGTGTGGAAAATATTAGCATTCTACTTAAAGTTGTATTCTTGGGACGAAGAGCCTGATCAGATTTCTTAGAATTTGAATAGGATGTCACCGTGAAAGTGATACAATTTTTATGCCATAAAATTTAAACAGATGAATATTTTTTCTCTGGTTCGTTCTCATTATCATGGTAGTAAAGTTACAGTTGAATTAGTTCAATTCAAAGCTTTCGCTTTTGATCGTCATTTCATCCCAGATTTACACCAAAAGGTTCTCGAAAGTGTCCAAAGCCATTTGTTTCACTTCAATCAGACTTCCCAACATGTATCTCCAAATGTTGAAGTTCAATCAATTCTAATCGAGAGAGGATCGGGCCATTCAGAGGTGGTAATAAAACACGTTAAATTCTCTTTGAACCACTTTTGAACAACCAATGCCCCATGCGTTGGCGTTGAATCCTGTTGAAATCAGAAACTTTCTTCTCAAAATAAATCCTTGGCATAAGGCAGCAAATGGCCTTTGATGACGTGTAGTAAATAGTACTTTTTGTTGATTTTTACGCCTATGCCGATAAATAGCAGTGGCAACCTCTCTGGAGCTGGATATTGCTCTCTAAACTATCACAGCTGAAGCATTCTGGAATCGATCCCCTCCTCTCTTATCGGCTGGAATATCATGAAGACATGCACATGCTCACATACACGATCGTTCTGCTTGTTCAAACCAGCCTCCAATGTAAACAATTTTTCATTTCAAAATACAGGGTGCGCCAGAAATATTGCAATATGAAACAGAGGATCGTTAACCATGGTTTTGACAAGTAAGAAAAAGCTTTTGAAATAAAAATAATTTACTAAGTAAAACAACTCAAAAAGTTGAAGAGGTTGTTTATAAGACACGTTCACCGAGTTAAAGCAGAATGCGACAGCCTGTTCTAAGTCAATGTTTTCTTGCGATTGGTTTGGGAGTACACTGATTGACAGGGTAGGCCTCCCGGTGTGAAAAGAGACACTCAAATGCGTGTATCACTGTGATCACGGTGATTCCCTGTACTGGATTCAAATTGTTGTTTTTTTAAAACTACTATGTAAATACTTTAAGAATAACACATGTTTATATGTTCAACTCAGAGGGAACGTCATATAATTTTACGTTAATCTAATTAATTGTCAAAAATGATGCATATCACAACAACATGGTATATGTACGTCAGAACCCTGGGACCCTTGATTCTTTAGATAAAAACCTAAATTAATCCACCTAGCGGTCAGACCCAGCCTTTCTCATTCAAACTTTTATTTGTTTCAATAAATTTACATGCACGTTTCAATCCAATATATTCACTCTTAAGGTTCTAAAATCTTGATGTTATAATCTATACATATAAAAATGCAGTCCGGTCTGTCTATCTGTCTGCCTGTCTGTCTGATCCATATAGGCTCGAAAACTACCAAACCGATCGACGTGAAAATTTGTATGTAGGGGTTTTTGGTGCCGATAAAGGTTCCTATGATAGTTTGAAACCCCTCCTTCTTCTGGAAGGGAGGGGTCCCATACAAATGAAACATAAATTTCTGCACAACTCAAGAACAAACCAAGCAATTGAAACCGAATTTGGCATGTGGATGTTTTAAGGGGTAACAAATATGTCCATAATGGTTCGACACCCCTCCCTTTTCTGGAAGGGAGGGGTTCCATACAAATGAAACACAAATTTCTGCACATCTTGAGAGCTAACCTACAAAATGGAACCATATTTGGCAGGTGAATGTTTTTAGTGGTAACAAATTTGTTCCATAACCGACCTCAGGCAACATTTTGGATTGTAAAATGGCAACTTCCTGTTTCTGGAAAACAACCAGTGTGGCCGATTTCCACCCAATATAATAACATCTGGATCTAGAAAGATACTCAGGAGCTAAAATCGATCGGAATTGTCTTCAAATGTCATTATGAAATCCAAAATGGCGACTTCCGGTTTTGGAAAAACAGCGGCAAACGAGCAAATACCACCCAATATGGGTATTTCCGGAACCGTAATGATGCACTGGAGCCACAAATCGACTTCAGACAACTCTTTGAATTGTAAGATGGCATCTTCCGGTTTCTGGAAAACGGTCTGAGATGGACGATTCCCATTAAATATGAGTATCTCCGGAACCAGAAAGATGGACAGAAGATAAAAATTGGCTGATTTCCGTCCAACATGAGTATTTCCGGATAGTATGATACACAGCAGCTGAAATCGACTACAGACCCCATTTTGGATTCTAGGTTGGCGACTTCCGGTTTCTGGGAAACAGCCGAAAATGATCGAATAACACCCAAAATAAGTTTTTCTTCATCCAGAATGACGCTCAGATGCCAGCAGTTATTTAAAATACCATTTCGAAATCCAAAATGGCGACTACCGGTTTGGGAAAAACAGCCTAAAATTAACAAATACTGTCCAATATGAGTATCTCTGGAACCAGAATGATGCATGTAGCTAACAATTGACCTCAGGCACCATTTTAAATTGCTAAATTGCAACTTCTAGGCAACGGTCGAAAATGACCGAATAATTCTCAATATGGATATTTCTGTAATCAAGATGATGCATAGAAACCAAACATTGACCTTGGACACCATTTTGAATTTGAAGACGACCACTTTTAGTTTCTGGAAAACAACCAAAATAACTAAATACCTCTCAATATGGGTATTTCCGGTGTCAGATTGATGTTGGAAAATCTGCTGAAAATGACCGAATATAACTCAATATGAATATATTCAGAATTAAGGCGATGTACAGAAGCCAAAAGTCGAGAATGTTGTCATTTCGATAAAACCAATCATTTCAAACGATTTGTTATTTGACTTTGATCATATCTTATGCCGATTCGTCGTGCATTTGCAGATTTTAAACACAACGCAAGGAATCAATGAATTTGAAACGTTCAAATAGTACGATACCACATTTAAATTATGTTGAGGCCACATACATCGATCAAAGCAGGTATAGTTTCAAATATTCTTTGAATTTCTTTTCTCTCCATAACTTTTCAACCACATATCAAATTGTTATGAAGTTTGTTATTCGTAAGTTTGAGAGATTATTCGTTCGTATGACACTAGTTATGCTCAAATAAGTCATGTATTCTTTGAGATAATAGACTTTCGTTGTCTTATTAACAATTTAATACATAACGGTTGCTTAAGTTCGATGATAATCAAATAAAATGGGAACATATAGGGCAGCCAAAATTTGAATCCACGTGTTCAATTATAATTCATCAGCTAACCCTTAACGAGCCCGCTCATCTGATAATAATATTGATCAAATCGATTTTGTAGTTTCTGAGATAATGAAGTTTCGTGATTTTCACATTTCGGTACATTACAGACGAAGTTACAGTCCGATTACAGTTAAATTCAATAGGGTGTTATGAGGCAGCTAGACTTTTTATTTGACACTAATTTTGTGGAAATCGGGTCAGCCATCTCTGAGAAAAGTGAGTGAGTCCAAGTAGTCTTAGGAATATGTTCCTTTCCATAGCTGGATTTCACATTTTTAAACATAACAGGCAAAGTAATAGTTCAATTGCAAAACAAATCAATAGGGTCTTATGGGGCAACTAGACCTTTCATTTGACACTGATTTTATGAAAATCGGTTCAGCCATCTCTGAGAAACATGAGTGAGAGTAAACAGTCTTCAGAACACGTTTCTTTCAATAACTTTTGAACCACAAGTTCAATCTTTTTAAAATTCAAAATTTAAAAGTTTTTCGGGAAGCCCGTTCATTTGAAACCATTTTTGTTCAAATCGGTTGTGTGGTTTATGAGATAATGATGTTTTATGATTTTCACATTTTGATACATAAGCTCTAAACTAAAAATCCGATTACAATAAAATTCAATAAGGTCTTATGGGATAATAAGACCTTTCATTTGCAATTAATTTCATGAAAATCGGTTCAGCCATCTCTGAGAAAAGTGAGTGAGAATAAAAATCTGCACATACACACACACATACATACAGAAAATGCTCAGCTCGTCGAGCTGAGTCGAGTGATATATGCCATTCGGCCCTTTGGAGCACTTTTATACTTCCGGTTTTGCAAGTGATTGCTATACCTTTCTAGGAGAAAGGCAAAATAGTTCCAGTAATAAAATAATTAATAAAAATATGAATATTTTTTTAAGAAAATCAGCCAACTAATCAGTAACAATATCAATTTCAAGCAGAGGTGTTGCCAGATTAATTCTTTTAGCATATGGAAAATTAAATTGCGTTTTAGACAGATTGTGTTTAGATTTAAATATTTATAGTTTCATCGTATTTCTAAACAAAAAAATCACTGAAAAAACATATCACTCTGATTTATTAAGAGCAAACCTTGAGTTATAACATTTTTAAGAAATAAAATCAAATTTTTAGCAAGCTTCTTTTCTAAGTTTTTTATGTCTTTGGATATTTTATATCAATGAATATTCTTGAAATTGCATTTTGAAAAAAAAAAAAACAAAAAACAGTAAAGGAGTACAAAATACATCAACTTTAAGCGACGGTATTGCCAGCTATCTGATTTCATTTCGATGATTTGACAATTTCACTACGTCTTTGTTTTCTATACTGGGATGCATCCTGTAAAAAAGGAAATGAAACTGGCAAATGTTGCGTCAGATTTCAAACGATAATAACAGCATAAACAACATGGAGGATAACAATAACCAAAATGTTGTTGAATAGATAGAACGTTGGACAATTTTGTAATACTACTATTATTTCATTGCACAGCGCTGAAAATTGATAGAAAGTTAGAAGAACAAATTTGTGCGAACAAGAACCAATCGTATGGGAGCATTCCTAGCACAGACAACATGAATAAACACCAGCCATTCCCTGAGATATTCTTTGTATCCATACCCAACATTTTGATTGATAGAGTCTCTCCGTCCCAATAGGTATATTCATGTTTGCTTCCATGAACCTAGACTAATTTGATGTCTCGAAGGTGAAGCTTTTTCGGAAATTTTGAAACAATCCCTCCTTTGGAACAATTTCTAAATCGGCTGTTAGAACGTAATTAAAACTGATGTCTTGAAAGAAAACATGCTGGTGGAAGCAACAGTGCCGTACAGTATATGTGTAGCAGAGAGCCACAGGTCTCTCGTCGTTCATGTTTGCAGCGGTACACTTCTATTCGTACATTTCAGCGGCACACTTTTATACGTGCTTAATCGAGGAGAACTTGTATCGATGCTGCTGATGGCGATTGAAAGTTTATCTCATGACTATGATTACCATAAACTACCCAAAAAGAAACATTTCAGTTTTGATATCCACTAAATATTGGTGACTGGATAGTACCGAAAGAGTAAATTCTTAAAAAATACAAATTTATAGAAGAGTAAAAGCCGGTGAATGCCTGTGAATATTTAGTCCATTGTCTAAGATTCATTTAAAATCTTTTTTGAACTTAATCAATTTCTTAAACATTGTTAGATGTTTTTTTTTCAATTATTACTTGACTAATTATAAACGTATATTATCTGTCCGCGTTATACAGTGAATGTTAACAGAAGAAAAAAAAACTTGGCGAACAAAAGAAAAAAAAAATTGGCGAGCAAAAGAACGAAAGTGAATCTTTTTGAACTTTAACTTCGTTGTAAAAATCCCTTTGATTACAGTGTTTATTCCCACGTCACACTTCATACAACTCTAGGGCTGTAAACCTTGTAGTATTTTTCAATAAATGTTCCTCTCTAGTCAATATTTAGGTTAGAATTAAAAATTCCAAATGTATGAATTTATGAATTGTTACTGCTCGTTACGCTGCGTTGGGCAAGAGTTGCGCAACGGTAACAGAATGGATAATTTATGTATATCGAAGCAAAATTTCCGGTCAAAATTTACAAATATTTCAATGTCCTTGAATAATTTCCTGCAAATAAAATTATTTTGAATGTCTATATTTGAAGCAGTTATAGAAATATTGGCAAAATAGGGAGTGAAAACTTTAGGGAAATCATAGTAAAAAGGTTCCTTTCTCTTATTTCAAAATGCTGTAACTCAATTTTATGTCTATTTTATGACTACTGAAGTTTAATATTTTTTTGAATAAAATTTTCTCAAAATTAAAAGTAAGAACTTTAAAATCAAAATAAACTCATTGTGTATTCTGCAATGCACAACGCGATTAATTTTTTTTTTATGTGTAAAAATATCATATCTGGCAGCACTACCGTTTCAAATTGATATATTTGGATCACTTTAATATAATGTTTTCCAAAATGCAATCTCTAGAATGCTTATTGATATAAAAAACTCGAAGATATAAAATAGCTTAGAAATAAAGATATCTTGGCACCAAAGATATTTTTCTGAATTCACTAATTCAATTTCTTTGAAAATATACTTACTTACTTACTTACTTACTCAGATGGCCGTACGTCCTAAGACATCGCCTGCATAACGTGGTTCCGCCAATTCACTCGGTCCATGGCTGCCTGCCTCCAGTTCCGCGGGCACCCGGTACTTCGCAGATCGTGCTACATCTGGTCCACCCATCTCGCTCGTTGCGCCCCTCGTCTTCTCGTTTCCGCCGGGTTTGAAGCGAACACCAATTCTGCAGGGTAGCTATCCGGAATTTTAGCTACATGCCCTGCCCAGCGTATCCTTCTAGCTTTAGCCACTTTCTGAATACTGGGATCACCGTAGAGGCGCGCAAGCTCGTGGTTCATCCTACGCCTCCACACTCCGTTCTCCTGCACACTGCCAAAGATGGTTCTTAGCACCCGACGTTCAAAAACTCCGAGTGCTCGCAAGTCCTCCTCGAGCATTGTCCACGTCTCATGCCCGTAGAGAACGACCGGTCTTATTAGCGTTTTGTACAAGATACACTTGGTGCGAAGACTTAGATTTTGCGACCGTAGTTTTTTATGGAGCTCATAGTAGGCACGACTTCCACTGAAAATACGTCTCCTTATCTCCCGGCTGGTATCGTTGTTCTCAGTTACCAGAGAGCCGAGGTACTCAAACTCGTCGACCACCTCGAACTCTTTGAAAATATGTTTCAAATTATTTTTGGACATTGTATATTTGTATCCATTATTTCAAAAACAAATTTTTTACACGAAAAAGCACTTTTATAAAAAATGGAGCCGCACGGAGTGGGGGGCGCTCCAATAAGCACCAAGGCTAGGATATTTACGAAGGGACCAAATGTTAAAAAATTTTTAAAATTTTGTAAATCAGGTTGAAGATGTCAAAAATGTCAAAAATGTCAAAAATGTCAAAAATGTCAAAAATATCAAATATGTCAAAAATGTCAAAAACGTCAAAAATGTCAAAATGTCAAAAATGTCAAAAATGTCAAAAATGTCAAAAACGTCAAATGTCAAAAACGTCAAAAATTCATTCATTTCTAAGAGATTTACTATCAAACAAAACTCCGAATACTTCAAGAACTACTTATGTGCATTTTTTCGTTGGTCAAAAAAGTGAGACTCTCACTATTGTAACTGAAGCCCTACCAGAAGTCCGATTAAGTTAAAATTTTGTATAAAGACTTTTTTCGAGTGAATTAAACTGTGAAGCCTTAACATTTCCGTTGAAAAAGATGCACAAAATTGTCGATTTTTCATGGGTTCAATTTCAGACGCACTGGTGACACTACCCATGCAGCATCAATCATAGTAACCCATGAGTCAGCAGAAAAAAATGACTCGAGCTCTAAAGCCTGTATTACACTCTTTGATGGTTGAATATTTGACCTTTTGACATATTGGTTAAATTTATTTGACATCATGATTGCTGTTTGCCCCATGTAAAAATTAGAGAGTGACAAACAATTATCTTTGATCAAATTTATATCTGTCAAAAAGTGCTAAATATTTGAGGCTTGATAAAAGAGTGATGGCGAAAAAAGTGAAGCTACTTCATTCAGAAGTGTGCGCGTTGAAAGAACGGTATACTGCCGCGTCGAAAAAGGACATCGTGCGACATTTTGTGAACGACGCATACGCCGGCATCTTCAACATCTTGGCACTATTAAACAACAAACAGGTCATCGAAAGAAAGCCCGGTTCCGGACGGCCGACGACCCTGAGTGAAAGAGAGCTCCAATGGATGCTGAAGTGGAAGACGGAGGGAAAAGTGCACTGCGTGCGTTCAGCCGGGAGGTCGGTGTTAGTGGCTAAATTATGAAAATTACCCGGCGAACATGAACATACTTGTCAGGAAGTGGCAGTCCCGTCCACTGGTCTTGGAGCTGCAGGCGATGACGCAGCGGCAACGCCTGAATAAGATGGTCAAGTCAAATTTTCTGACAGTCGTGACGAGGAGGTGGTAATGAACGTCTCACCCTGGATGGCAACGACTGGCAGGGCACTTCGTATTTTACTTCCCCCACGAAAGAAGTGAGCCTCGAGATGAAGTACATTTCGAATACCCTCGTGTCCCTAAGAAGATGCTGCTGTGGCTGACAATCAGCGAGAAGCGAATGTTAGAGCCACTTTTCTTTCGCTCCGGACTGACCGTGATCGGGGAAATTTATAATATAGAAATGCCTGCCGAAAGTCGCATCGTTCATCAAGAAATACCATGAGGCCGAATACGCGGTGTTCTGGTTGGATCTGTCGCCGGTGCACTACTCCAAGCAATCGTTGGAGGAGATTGGGTGTCCCCCAGCTGCGTCCCATCGAGAGTTTCTGGGATAAGCTGAAGAGTGAGATCTACTCCAACAATTTTGCCGCAAAAACTAAGGAAGGATTGATGAATAAGTTAGTTAAGTCCTAATTTTTCCCTCTCCCTATATGAGAGGAGGAAATGTAAGCAAAAATCAATAGAATGGATGAACCCTGATCATTTTTCGACTGATTTCAATTCGAATTGTTGCATATAGACAAAAATTTACTTAGGAATTCAAGTTTTGTTATTTTCATCAATATTTAATTTGACAGAAACATGATTTCTGTGAAAGTTATATATAAGGACACGTAAACATTTTGTATTGTTGTAAATTCAGCTTCTTTTGATTAGTACCTTTTATTCCGAATTTTTATACAATAAATTTGAAGCTGAATTTTATTACGCAGCTTTGTAGTTTGCTCCACTACCAAGTGATAAGTAAAAAGAGATAGAATTAAATAGTGAAAGTGGATAAAAAGTGTAAGATAAAGAGTGTAGGGTAAATATTCTATCAAGACGCTCGAGCAGAAGTTAATAAATCATTCTGATAAATTTTACCTATTTGGAGCACTCAGAATCACTTCACAGATTTGTTCATATTGGCTGTTCTAATTGTAAGCACCAGACAAGCTTTGAAGTCAGTTCGGCAGTTCCAATTAACTCAGACCCCTACCCCTGCAAAGGTTGGATTCAAGTCTACCCTGGCGGTAACTCGTAACGCACCCAGACTATCGGTTTTTCTGACGTTGCAGGAAATTACAAGTCAAAGGATATTATTCGCAATCACTTTCCACTCATAAACCGGAACAACGGCAGCTGCACACGGGTGCGGATTTTTCAAACGACGACATCCTTGCAGCGTGTCGAACGCAGTCGGCTTCGAACCTACCCTCTAGTGGGAGTTGAGTAAAGCTAGAGTAAAATGACTCCCCAATGTACCCGAAAAGAAAAACCCCAAAAAAAACTCGAAATTCTGCGGCACAAGTTAACTTTATAAACTACGTTGGCAGTGAAAATGTGTACCCGCACCAATTTCTGGCATCGGTTAACATCGTGCTCGTGTAATTATTGACTGGCGATCTCGTTTCACTCGGTTCCGAAAAAGGCAAAACGCTTTTTTTCTTCTCTCTACTGATTCTGAAGTAAATTATACGTCCTGACCTGATGCTAACCGTTCCGGCTGAAGACTTCCCAACCGGAGGTGTGTCAGTCAGTCATTTTAACGTCAGGTACAATCAAGGTACGTTTTGCAGCGCAATAGGGTTCAGCCGTGAAGGTGGAGAATCCGGGCACCGAAAAGTGGTACGGATTTCGACTGATTGTTACAGCAATTTGTCCGGTCTCTTTAAACCTCCGACTGGGTTCTAACTCGGCAGGAGTATCAAACCACAGGAACTCGACCGGGTGGGTAGGGAAGCGTTCCTAAAATGCAATTTATCTTCCCATATCAGCCGCAAACTTCTACAACCGTTTTCGTCCGTCTCGGTACCGAGAGTCGTTCCGTCTCCGATAAATGAAAGCGTAATAAATTACTTTCCAAACGTCAAATTTGCATAGGTGATTAAGTGTTTGCAACGAGCCATGTAAATTAAAATATCTTTCCGTTAAAGTTCCGCCCCTGTGAACGTCCTCCCCCACTGGCTTACTCGCACTTCATAATCCAGACTTCCCGTGGTGGCGGCGTACGATAGCCCAAAAATCGTTGCTCCCCGACTAAACCCCAACCAGTCAGCCAGCCAACCAACAACCAAGAGCGAAGCGATGACATATCAAGATCCCTGGTTGTCACCTTTTTCCTTCGCCACCATTCCCTCCCACACCGCTGACTTAACACCAGCCCTAGCGTGGGGCAGTAAGTGGGATTGAGTTGAGTAAAAGTTTATCTTCTTCGAACGGTGCTCGACTTACTGCCGCTGCTGGTTGTCGACGACAGTGGCGTGGCAGTGCAAGCGGGCGGAAATCGGCACGCTCGGTGCGTATAAAAAGTGACGCCAGCGAATAGTCGGATAATGTGATTAGTGCGTGAAAGTGGTACACACTTTATCACTCAGGATTTGGATCAGTGGAAGTTCGCGGGAGTAACAAATGGGCACAGTGAATTTGTTTTAAGAGAAGAAACTCTAAATAGCTTGAGAGTTTGCACAAAAAATGAGAGTGAAATCAATAAAACTTTAAAGTAGGTTTTGAAATATCTTCTTCTATTATATAAAAATGGAATTCCGTAACGCTTGATCTTATTGATATTATTCCCTTAGTCTCTGAGGTGTACAGCAATCATCATCATTTTGGTTCGTTCTAAATCAAAAATAATAAGCGGTGACATTTTGGTTTTTTAACATGAAAATGTTCGCTGATGTTCAGGAAAGACATTTGAGAAAAAATAATAGGTATCTTATTACTAAAACTTGAGATATTATTCACAAAACTACGTAAAACATGCAAAACTAAGATTTTATATGCTAAATATCCTTTTTAAATCAAAATTCAAAGCGATAACATATGATTTTTTGTTTTCAAAAAAATGTTTGTTAATGTTCAGGAAAGACATTTGAGGAAAAATAATTAGTATCTGATCACTAAAACTCGAGATATAATTCACAAAACTACGTGAAACATGCAAAACCATGACTTTTATGCTTAATTTGCCTCTAAATCAAAATTCGAAGCAGTGATCTGCGATTTTTACTATAATAAAATGTTCGTTGTGTTTAGGAAAGATATTTGAGGGAAAAAATAATAGGTATCTGATTATTTGAAATTCAAATATTTAAATATTTGAACTCAATTTGCCTTTAAATCGAAATTCAAAGCTATGATATGTAATTGTTCTTCATTGAAATGTTTATTAATGTTCAGGAAAGACAATAGATATCTTATTGCAGGAAAAGTAATAGATATCTTATTGCTGAAAGTTGAAATATTACTTAAAAAACTGCGTATGTTTGAAGGTAATTTTCTGCATACATAAAAACACATTAAAATACTCTTTTTAAAATTTATCTATATGTAGCATCATCTCACGATCGAATTCATCTCACCGATTAGCCTCAACTCACTACCGAAGTCATCACATCGTTCAGCTTCATCTCACGATCAAAGTCATCACATCAAACCACAAGCTACAACAGTGCGACATCGGCAGCAGAGGCGACAAGACATTTGCGGTACAATGACCTTTCTCAGTTGGGATAAAACGCACGAAACGAAATGCGAAATATTGATTTCTATACTTCATATTCAATATTGTATTGACGAATTGTATTTACTTAACAATTGTTTTATTCCCTATATAAGCCAAAATGGCAAGCCTAATAAATCAGTTCTTAACTAGCTCTAAACTACTACGCGTCTTCTTAGTAAGATTTCCGATAACCACCCGACTTGCCATATATATTATACATATAATACAAGCAAAATTTTGACTTTTTGAGCAAGAGCTCAATTCGCCTGTAAATTAATTTTTTTTTTCAATGAAATGTTCGTTGTTCCTTCAACATCTGCAAATATTTTCTTGCAGAAGAATTTATGCTTTAATTTGGTGCGAGTCGGGCAGAAAAAAATTACATTTCTGATGTTTTCGTAGTTTTGTGACTAGTAACACATTACGGGATTCGAAATACTTTTTTACTTTTACCAAAACTAGATCTTGGGACATTTGGCTGGAGGAAAGGCCGCATTTCATTGGTTTAATCTTTTTTTTCATTTCTACGTAGTTATGTGGATTAAAACGTTAACTACTTCTCAGACCTGTTCCTTCCAAACATTTTCGTTATAAAAATTCACATGTTATCTCTTTAGATATGATTATAGAGGAGAACTAAGCATGAATGGTCACGCTTAATTTTTCTTACTTTAATTTCTTTCTTCTAAAAGTTACATAAAAAGAGGTTTTACTGTGAACGATTAGCGAATATCCGGTTATCACCCGAGTGTAATATATCCGGAACTGGGATGACCCCACATAACATTTTCCAAAATAACGACTTCTGGTTTCAGGAAAATAATCAAAAGTGGTATTTGGCCAACCATTTCAATACTTCCGAAACTTTCGAACTCCATACGTCATTTTGAAAACCAAAACGGCGACTTCCAGTTTCTGTAAAACATCCCCAAATCACAAAATGCAATCCAATATGGGTATTTCCGTTCTGTGCGTTCTCAGAATGTTAAAGAATCTTTTTGAAGTGAGTTGTGCTAATAACGCAATGAATTATAAAAAATGATTCCTAATTTTAAAACTTTCGATCCCGAGCATCGTCTGGAACGTTCGACTAGTTTTAAATAGTTTTTAAATATGGTTTTTTAACAGTTGGTGCGAAAGAAGTTTTCCATACAAAGGTTTGGTACACTCCTACGACAATAACAATAAAAAGTTTAAAATAAACATCATTCGAACACGTAGGCTTTAAGTGGTTTTCCAAATCCGAATATTAGGCTTTGGCCTGCGTCTTTCACACACCCACATGCCGAACTCGAATTGCGCGCCAACACAAACCTGGCAACCGTTAGAATCGATCGCCAGCTGCTTCATCTTTCTTCCGGATGTTTGCGTTTAATCAAAAAACTTTCCTGATAACAATAAATTTATATTAACTTATCCTATTTTTATAGGACTTCATTAGAGTCAGCAAAAGGAGCGTAACTGGATAGAGAGAGAGAAAAAAAAGTAAAAAGCAAAAAGCAACTGGCTGACTGTGGCTGCTGCTGCTCGACGTTAGGAAACAGGATACAACTTTTTCGCCGAGCGATTACTATAGTGCCTTTTTTTTGTGTCAATTTCCGGCGAGTTTTATTTTCCTCCGCTAAGGGAAAACTTTTCTGCATGTACCGGATTGCAGCGCCTGGTTGGTTGTACAGTCGGTTTTCCGCTTGCGCTAGCACCTTCGCAAATCCTGGACAGGCAGGAGGGGGTATTTATAACCGCGTCAGTCCGCTCTGCTATGATGTAATTGATCGCGTTTACAAGGAAAATGGAAAATTTATTGCGCTCGTGATGCAATCGTTTTCGGGCAGCAGAAGAGAGTGGGCGGGGGTTTTGTGGAAGAGAATGTTTTACCGAGTGAACATTGTCGTTCAATTGGAACAAGTTGCTGGTAAATATGCGCATAATGATGTTTGTTCCCCACGCTGGTTGGAGTAAAATATGGGTTGGCTCAAATTCGCATCCTGGAATGACAGCGCTTTTCTACTCTAAAACCCACATAAAATATGCTCAAACTGCGAGAAATTACACCATTCATATCTGATTGAAAAGAATGAAAATGACTTTCACGATCAATTTGTAATATTTTCGCAACGACTCATGATAACGAGTTTCATGATAACGTGTTCGAATCGTTTTTTGTTAGTAAATTAGATGCTTATTAAAATACTCTTCATCATTTATTTTCGTCATTCAATTGTGCTTGTTACAGAGTCTGCGTTGGCAAGTGGATAGATAGATTCTCTCACGATGAATCTACAAAAAATATAATTATATGCCGATACCTGGCAGGAGTAATTAACGAGACTCGGTGAAGGAGCGCAGTAGTAAGCGTGGAAGTAAAAGATGAAACTCATTATCCGTCATATAGCATGGTGACAAATATGTACCTCCCTTTCCGTCACAGTCATTGGAGATGCTGAGCATAACTCGGTCTCCAAATACTTCCTCCTTTTCCTAATCGACCGTAAGAACGTAGCCGGTGCCGTTATCGATCTATAAAAAAGTAGAAGCTTCTCAATTGTCAGGCCCGGCGTTTGATGTGGGTAGTACAAGTAGTAGTACCCACTCGGAAAATGTCCCTGTGGGTACTAACCCACACGAAATCATCGGACAAAACCAAAATAAATGTAATGTTTTGCCTTTCTCCTAGGAAGGTATAGCAATCACTGGAAAAACCGAAGGTATAAAAGTGGTCCTTTCTGTATGTATGTATGTATGTGTGTATGTGTGTATGTGTGTGTGTATGTGCAACTTTTTTTTCTCACTCAATTTTCTCAGAGATGGCTGGACCGATTTTCATAAAATTAATTGTAAATGAAAGGTCTAGTTGCGCCATAGGTTTATATTGAATTTCATTGTTATCGGATTTTTAGTTTAGAGGTTATGTATCAAAATGTAAAAATCACGAAACATCAATATCTCAGAAACCACACAACCGATTTCAATAAAACTGGTTTCAAATGATTGGGCTGTCCCCAGAACTCTTAACTTATGAATTTCGTTATGATTGAACATATGGTTCAGAAGTTATGTAAAGAAAAGTTATCCTGAGGTTGTTTAAACTCACTCATTTTTCTCAGTGATGGCTGAACCGATTTTCACAAAATTAGTGTCAAATGAAAGATCTAGTTGCCCTATAGGTTGCTATTGAATTTCATTGCAATCAGATTGTAACTGTGTCCGTTGTTCATGAAAATGTGAAATCACATAATGTAAGTAAACATATTGATTTTCTCCTAACGGTCACTGGCTAATTAAGAGGTAGAAAAATGATTGAAATGGCCGAATGTCATATACTACTCAACTCAGTTCGACGAATCGAGCATTTTCTGCATATATGCATGTATAGGTGTATATATTTGTGTGTGTGTGTGTACGTGTGTATGTGCACCTTTCTTTCGCACTCACTTTTCTCAGAGATGGTCTGACCGATTCTTTTTATTTTGGTGTCAAATGAAGGGTCTATTTGCCGCTTAGGTTTCTATTGAATTTCATTGTAATCAAACTTTTAGTTTTGGCGCTGCGTCAAAATATGAAAATCGCTCTTATATCTCAGAAGCTATGAAAATAATTGAATTCTAATTAATGGGCTTTTAAACCCTTAAACAATGAATTTCATAATGTTTAAACATATGGTTTGAAAGTAATAGTAAGAATCGTTACCCGCAGACTGTTTAAAACTATAGCTACGATCAAAATATGTGGCCTCAACATCATTTAAATTTAATATTGTACTATTTCAATGTTTGCGGCCTTGCTCGGGATTAAAGTCATTTCTATCATTTCACTTTTTGCCTTTCTCCTAGAAAGGTATAGCAATCACTGCAAAAACTAAAGGTATAAAAGTGCTCAAAAGGGCCGAATGTCGTATACCACTCGACTCAGTTCGACGAGCTGAGCATTCTCTGCATGTGTGTGTGTAACGCTCTCCCAATCTCACTCGATTTTCGCAAAGATGGCTGAATCGATTTCAATGAAATCAATTGCAAATGAAAGGTCTAGTTGCCCTATAAGACCCTATTGAATTTCATTGTAATCTGATTTCTAGTTTAGGGGTTATGTATCAAAATGTAAAAATCACGAAACATTAATATCTCAGAAACTACTCAACCGATTTGAACAAAACTGGTTTTAAATGATTGGGCTGCCTAAAAAACTCTCAACTTTTGAATTTTATGAAGATTGAACAGATGGTTCAGAAGTTATGGAAAGAAACGTGTTCTGGAGACTGTTTAATCTCACTCATGTTTCTCAGAGATGGCTGGACCGAATTTCATAAAATCAGTGTCATATGGAAAGTCCTGTTGCCCCATACGACCCTAATGATTTTTTTGCGAACGGATTATTACTTTTTCGGTTATGTTTAAAAATGTGGAATTCAGCTATGAAAAGAAACATATTCTGATGACTTCTTGAGTTCACTCACTTTTCTCAGAAATCGTTGACCCGATTTCCACAGAATTAGTATCAAATGAATGGTCTAGCTGCCTCATAACACCCTATTGAATTTTGCTGTATTCTGAATGTAACTTCATTGTCTTAGAAAGTACACAACAGATTTGAACAATATTGATATCGAATGAACGGGATAGTTAAGGGTTAACTGATGAATTATGATTGAACACGTGGTTTCAAAGTTTGGCTCCCCCATACTTTCTCTTTTCATTTGATTGTTATCAAACTTAAGCAACCGTTATGTTTTAATTTGTAAAACAACGAAAGTCTATTATCGCAAGTATTACACGACTTATTTGAACATTACTAGTGTCATACAAACGAGTCATCTCTCAAACTTACAAATTACAAACCTCATAACAATTTGATATGCTGTTCAAAAGTTTTTGAACGAAAAGAAATTCAAAGACTATTCAACACTATACCTGCTTTGATCAATGTTTATGGCCTCAACATGATTTAAATGTGGTATCGTACTATTTGAACGTTCCCGGTATCGCTCGTGATTAAATTGTTCGAAATTAAGAATCATTTCTTTCATTTCGCTATTTCTTAAGCACTAACATTACGTCAAATTTCATATTTTATACTTCAATTACAACATCAATATTTTAGAACCCATAGAGTGAATATACCTTTATTGGATTTAAGCATACATGTAAATCTGTTTTTACAAATAATAAGTTTGAATGAGAAAGGCTGAGTCTGACCGCTAGGTGGTTTAATTTAGGTTTTTTATGTTCATCCGCTTTCTAATGAATATTATTTAGCGAGAGTTTGTAAACCCCACAAATTTCATGATTTTCTAATCGATTTGCTATCAAACAAAATTTCGATTTCGAAAACTTTAAGAGTTACTCGTGTGCATTTTTCAATTGGTCAAAAAAGTGAGACTTTCACTACTGTAAGTGAAACCTTACCAGAAATCCGATTGAGTTTAAATTTTAAATGGAGACTTTTTTTTCGATGAGACAAAGTTGAGTCTTAACGTTTGCATCCAAAAAAATGCGCAAAAATTATCGACTTTTCATGGGTTTATCTTTACACGCACTAACGAAACAACCCATGCAGTATCAATCATAGTAATCCATGCGTCAGCAGAAAAAAATTAACTCAAACTTTAACCATGATGGCGAAAACAGTAAAACTACTTCATTCAAAAATGTGCGCGTTAAAAAATGGATATCGTGCGACATTTTGTGTACGCCGGATACGCTCATTTCAACAACTTGGCACTATTGTACAAGATTCAAAGCATCGAAAGAAAGCCCAGTTTCGAACGGCCGACGACCAAAGGATGCTGAAGAGGAAGACCGAGGAAAAGTGGCTACTTCGCTGCGTGCACTTGGTCGTGAGATCGATGCCAACGGCCAAGCTGTGAAAATTACCCTGCCAACATGGATGGCAACGACTGGCAGGGCTCTTCGTATTTTACTTTTTCCACGAAGAAAGTGAGCACCGAGTTGAAGTTCATTTGACACACCATATTCTCCAAGAAGGTGCTGCTGTGGCTGACAACCTCTTTTTTCTGACCGTGAACGGGGAATTTTATAGTAAGAATTGCCTGCCAGAAGTTGCGTCGTTTATCAAGAACCCAATCCGCACGAGAGTCACAAATAAAATAGGACTTTTTTCTTACTATTGTCCCCCGAACGTTCTGAAAATAATATGGAAATAGTTTTTGTATTCGAGTAACCATTACTTTTTATAGAAAAACTTGTGTTTATTTTCTTACAAAAGACACTAAAGCTATAATCAAAAACAAATATTTTTTTTTTTATTTTGTTTCCGTGATCATTAAACTACAATTTATTTATTTGTCTCTGAAGAGTCACAGACGAAATCATTTCACTTGTGAAACGAAAGTATTTTTTCCATTATGAAGTCACGGTGATAATTTGAAGTACAATTGGCTTTTTGTCTCAGAATAGTCACCAAGAAATTAAAAGGTACATTTGAATTTTTCTGACAAATGCACAGTGACTTTTTATAGAAATAGTTTCCCCAGTTAGTCGCTGTGACTTTTGTAAGAAAATATTCGGCAAAAGTTTTGTTACATAGAGTTGGTGACCTTTTGAAAAAACTTATAAGTTATTAACATTGTCACAGTGATTTTGGTAATCATCTCTTTAGGTTTAAATAAAAATCAGAAAAAGTAAACATCGGGCTTTGACCAACGAATGTTACTATTAAGTCACCGTGACTTTTGTAAGGAAACATATGCCAAATGTTGTCATTTTAAAATATGTGATCTTTCTGAAAGTTCCGCGGGATTTTAGTAACTATCCTTTTTTAACCAAGTAACAAAACAAAGTTCAATTTAATAAGGTTACATATTCCCTGAAACTAACGTTCGATTGGTATTGTCTCAAATGAGTCCCCGTATCAGTTGACTTTTAGTAAAGAATCAAGAAATGATCTATAACAGGAGGAATGCATCTTGTTTACAAAAGTCACCAAGAATAATTGGTGACGAACACCTGAAGTTTGTTGACTCACTAAAATGGGGGAAATACTTACTAAAAGCGGCGAAAGTAGTTCATTATAAAATTAAACCATAATATGTTTTAGACGTTTTCCTTGAAAATTTTCATGTATTTTGTAGCAAGATTACAACAGGAGTCACTTATAAACAGACCTTGCCTTGCCTTGAGAGATCAACAAAATTATTTTTTCGTGTTTCTTAAATGTTAAAAATTTGACGAATACTATCTAAAACCTAATTTTTTTGAAGGTTCGTGAAAATTTCAAGGGGTAGGCGATATACTTTCTCCATGAAAATGTGATTGCATTTGTAAATAGCCACTTGTTTTATATTATTACTTTTATACACACTCAATCATTTCTAAATTTCATCGGCGAAATAAAAAAACACTGAAATAGCAATGTTCGTGAGTTGGTCACGAATATTATGTTTCATTTCAGAACTTTGTCACGAAAAATATTCATGAATATGTTGATAAATATATGTCTCGCGGTGACAATTTGAAAAAAAATAGAAATGTTTCTGGTTTTTCCTATAAAGATTACCAAGTTGAAAATATGTAAATGTAGAAAATTTATAACAAACCACTTTGTGACAATTACTAAAAGTTTGTATGAGGCTCTAAGCCCCGCCTTTTCGACGCTTTTTCAGCATTCCTGACCATTTTACAGAACATTTTCTTGATACGAATATGAATCTTCTCTTTAAGGTCACCAACATGTCATTTGTGTGGACTGGGAAATACCATGAGGACGAAAACGCCGTAAACTGACGGATCTACCGGCCCACTACTCGAAGCAATCGTTGGAGGAGTTGGAGTGTCCCATCGATGCGCCCCATCGAGAGTTTCTGGGCAAAACTGAAGCGTTATATTTACTCCAACAATTTAATCGCGAAATTTATAAACAAAACGAAGAAAAAACTCAAAAATATGTTCCGGTACACTGCCGGAAGACCACCCACGAACCTGCCCTATTCCTTACTACCCACTCTGGAAAATAATGTGACGGAGGCCCTGCCAATTGTTGTTTATTGAAGATGGTAAAATAATCCTAAAAAGCCAACAGATAGGGGACTTTTTGAAGTAGAATACTTCTCTCAGGAAGTTCGGCTACATAGGGATGTGAAATGAAAATCTAAAACTGAAAAAAGTGAGAAATATGTCCAATTTCAAATGCTAATAAATCGGTTAGTTTTCGATGGATTTCCTTCGTTTTTGCAGCAATCGATTAGAAAATCTTCTAAGATTCCTACCAAATGCATGAAATTGCAATTTTATCATTCGAACTATTGTACTATTGAAAATTCTTAAGCCTTGTCAAAACACAAAATTCGACCTCTGATTGGTCGTTATACCGCGCTTTCCCAAGCACGGTCGGCAGAGTTACGGTCCTAGTAAATTGGGAATGCATCATTTGGCCTATATAAGAGCTTCATCAGATAATAAACAGACATTTCATCGGATATTAAATCGAACAACTGAAATTTGAAGAACACAAATGAATATTCGAAGAGTTAATATTTTCTCGTTTTGCGCTATAATCCAAAGTTAATTATCTTCATCTACATACTTACTCTGACTATTATTACGTGTTTGCGTCGCTTAGTGTTTGGCTACGGTCATGCAGAACGCACACAACGGCGCGATGCGATTCGGCAAGACGAAATGTGTTGAAAAGTATAGCTCTACTTCGCCTTAGAAAGAGCTGTACATTTCACCACGGTAAGGCGAATCGCATCGCGCCGGCATTCGCGTTCTGCACAACCGTAGCCTTTTTTCCGTTCCTGTTTAATGATGTCGTATTAAATGTGCATATTACAATTCGGCAGCACTTCAACTTCTCATTTGCACAAAATTTAAAAATATTCAATGAACTTCATTCAAAATATCAAACAAAAAGAAATTACAATACTGCAAATGAACGGTCAACGTTTATTTACTAGAAAAAATGACTGACACGCAAGCAGCCGGGTTATCTTTCTTGTAAAAGTATTCTACTTCAACCTTGCGGTCGTGGCTTTGCATACAACCTTCCTGTGATTTTTTTTTCTTCATATATATTCTATTATTAATCTCAGCCCATAATTGAAAATAGGAAAAAAACGCATGTTTTCTTATTAAACCAATCTACTAATTTATGAGATGGATTCTTCTTAGGTCACTTTTGATTTGTCATAAAGCAGAACCCTCAAAAACTCACTTGAAAGCTCTAAATTTGATATGATAGTAGAATTTGATATTATAGTCGGACATCTGCACTCGAAAACTCATTTATTCCAATCGCCTACCTCAGAAAACAAAACCCGTGCATTGTTCTATACGGCTACAACGGAACTCGTTCAGCAACCAACCAAAGTTTTTTTTTTCATCTTTAGCGGACCACTTTTCATTTTAATCACTAAACAAAATCACGCACTGCACTGAGATTACTTGAATCTTTAAAATGTTCACCACAAATTTTCATAAACAAGCTTTGATTAGCAGAAATATTTGAGATGAATTTTTACAAATAAAATTTCAACTATATGTATTTTCATCTGTTTTCACTGCGTTGAAGACAATCAAAAGTTGCCAAATCAGTTTCTGTGAATACGAAAAAATCATACTGAAAATGTTGAATTAATGTTAAGACATAATTGACATAAATCGACAGCACTGCAGTGGTTACGTAGGTTAAAAATTTTGCACATAAACAACTACAGCGGATACTTAGGAAACCTACAACAACGGTTTGCGGCTGTGTTCATTAATGAACGTGTGTTCCATCCATGATTAACAGTGTGATGAATGTGGGGGCGTCGTGAGATGAATAATTGAGCAGTGATTTAAGTTTTGAGATGAACATGGAAGCGTTGTAAAAAATAATTTGTTTTATAAAAATCAGGATAAATCTAGCTAAGTTCACTAAATTTTCCATGCTGAGCGATTTCATAAGAGCATGCTGGCGTATCTTGTTTATTTGATCAATGATTGCGTGAAAATTTGGTGTCTAATCCGTGCATTCTTCGTGAGTATTGCCTTAATGAGATGAATAATGGAACAAATGCCCTATAGCAGTTCGTGCTCATCTTCCAACCAGAACAGACGCATGTGCTTCCAACCGCGAGAACAATAGACATTCGATACCCTTTGTTCAATCGAGTTTGCCGTACGTTGTACTTTTGCTGATTCGCAGTGTTTTTTTTTTCTCGTCGCGTGAATAATGGAAACTAATAACGCTATTCCAAAAATGCGTGAGGACACGGTTTGTGTTGATTTTCGTGTTTGCTCAATACGGCCTCCAATTCAAGAGGTGGAAAAACTTCTCAGAGACCGCATGAAACTGGACTTTAGTTTGTGTAAGGCGATACAGATGCACCACGTGCGGCATTGCGTCCTTATAACCTTTCACGGGGGCCGTGAGATAGCTGAACAATTCGTTAAGCAAAACAGTTCCAAACACGCAATTTGCCATGAGCAGAAGCGTTACACTATCCCAGTGCACAAAGAAGATGATGCAATTGAAGTACGGGTACACGATCTGCCTATCCAGGTAGAATCGAATGCGATCCGCACGCATATGGAGGCATACGGAGAAGTCGTATCCATTAGACACGACAAATGGAAAAATTTTTTGCATCGACCGGTTCCCAGCTACATAAAATTTGAGCTGGGAAATTTTTCGGAACCCCTTATGAGCCGTGTTTCGTACAGTAACCAAAAAGCAACATGCCAATACTGCACTAAGGAAGTGCATTTCGGAATGTCTTGCACTGAATCAGCGAAACGCAATGCTTCACCACCAGCCGAAATGCACCCAAACACCACCGCTGTTCAACAACCCGGTACAAACAGTCAAGCTGAGACTTCAACCCCCAAATCGGTAGCATAAACAACAGCAAAGACACGAACAACAACGGACGCAGTAGAAGCAGCACCATCTCTTCCAACTAGAGCAAACACGTTACCAGCGCCCGAAGAGTTCACTATCGTAGCGAAAAAAAACAGGCAAGAAGCAGAAGTCAAATGATCACGAGCAATCCCAAAAGCAGAACGATTCGGACAGCAGCGAAGATGAGATGAGCATGGACTCGGAGGCCCCAGTTTCGAAGGAGGCAAGGACAGAGGTTGCCTCGCCACCACGGAAGAAAATAATTGCTCGCGCCAGCAAACAGCAGCAGTAGTTCTTCTGTTTTTTTTTTTTTGTATCTGGCACTGTAAAACTGAACGGTACTGTGCCGTGTCAAATAAATATATTGTAAAAAAAAAATGCCCTATATCACTTAAGTTCAAGTTAGGTATTTGTATCGTGATCAACAAAACACATTCTTACCGTGGGCGCAACTAAGAAAGTTTTCATAAATTTCATTTAAAATAAGAGAAAAAAGAGTTAAAATGCGCTTATTTAATAATGCATAAAACAGTGTCTCAACAAAATGATCAGTAGCTATTGGTTTTGTTAAATTGACTTGAATTCGTTCAAAAATAATATTTAAGGTTGCTGGAACAAAATTATTGGAAGTGTATCCACTTCACCGTGAAAACAAAATAGCGTGGGTAGAATTGAACCACGCTCGATTTTTGTCAAATTTCAAATTTTAATTAGAGGCAAAAACTTATTTTTATTGCTTCAATTGAAAATTTGTGGTCGTCCTTAAAAGAACGGTTGGTTTTAGTTACTACAAAGCTGGGAATAATTCGAATGATGCCTTCTTTCCCGATTCACTCGGGAGCAGAACATTCGGTAGGACACCTTCCTGGGTAATAGTAATCATTACGTAGCAGACAATGAATCCGACATACCGGGATTTTCCCTTAATTTCTTTGCCGCGACATTGGGACTTCGATTGAACGAAATGGCGATGTGACGATGAACAAAACTGCTACTTACATGATGGGAAAACCCATATGATAAAGTGGTGACTAACACCACAACCAGGCAGCGCAACGTAGGTGATAGAATGAAGAAATGTGAAATAGGGACAGAATGCGTGTCACACTATCAGCAGGGATACAGGAGAACGTTGTGCGCGGAAAACATTAATCCACAACCGTCAACAAGCGGCAAAGCAGCTTAGTTAAAATTTATATACTTTTTCTGTTGCTGGGAGAGCCAACCTAGCAATCTGAGTCTGAAGCTAAAGCTGTTACGAAATCCACTAGAATTTTTTCAATTTCTCCTGCCAAGTACAATTATAATTGGCTCTTTTAGGGGTTATAAACACCGTTCTTGAAGCAAAGTTGAACTTTCTTCTTTTACAATTTGTTAAATGGCACTGAAAATCCTTGAAATAAAATTGTTTATCGCTCAATACGATCATATTTTAAAAATTAAGCTAGTTTGAACTATGCAAACTAAAAATCTGCCATTTAGTAATATGTAGCACAGATTAAACTGCCAGCGCCATGCAACGACAGAACTCGGAAAATCGTTCAATAATTAGGTTGAAAGGAATGCTGCCATAAATAATAAGAACACGAGAGTCATCCCGCGTCATATGCAAATGGGAATTCACAATGACCAAAAAATTTACCAATGACTCTCTTAACACCCCGAAGTAATTTATTTGAAGTTGCAACACTGGATGATTTCTGCTTTCAAAAAGGAAACTGTTTAAAAAATAACTCCTTTGATCATGTTTTGGTGAGTGTCAGAAAAACATTAACTAATTCAATAAAATATATTTTTGAGACGCCAAACAGTGCCGTTGGTGAGTCACAATAGTGATACCTGTATATTTGCTCAATTCATTGCGGGCTATCATTTACCGATGATGATTCTAGCTCTTATATCCTTGCTTCACACACTCCATGCAAGCAAACAACATATATTACAAGTGAACACTAGGGTGTTGAAAAAGTCAAGGTGCTCAACCCTAATTTAAAAGATAATGTTTATCATAGAATTTTTGTAGTACATTTCAACTTTCTAATAAATCGTTTTCAGATTGCCCAAACGTGTTTTATGAAAAGAATACTTTTTTAAGCTACGAAACAATTTTTTTGCAATTCTGTTCAATTCCCATATTTTCCATATATTTTTTATTTTTATAGGGTTATTTTTGAATATTTTACATGGATTAGTTCAGCATCGCTTTTGGTTATTGGATCGCAAATAAGTGAATTTTTTTCAAAATTTTTGGATGAAACGCTTCAAAACACATATAAATGACATTTTCAGTCCAAAACAGAAATTTTCACTAGAAAGAGGGATTCATGACGACAATTTACCTAAAATAGATTCTTGATATCTTATCGGATGGCTGAGATATCGCCATTTTTATATGTGATGGAAAATAAGGCAATTTTACAAATATTTCAAATAACTTTTTTATTTTGGGAGATAAAAATAGCAATGTTCAGAAAACATAAGCAATTTTGAATGGCTGATAATTTAGAACAAGGTTTAAAAATTCGGAAAAATCTAGGAAAAAAGATAGAACGCATATTGTGATTTTCAGTGTCTTCTCATAGAAAACTTTACGTTACTCGTAATATGTAAGAGATAGAAACATAATGTCTCCTGCAAAGTTTTTTGGTTTGAGATAGTGTAAAACTTTGTCGAAAACACCTTGCGTCTTCATCAATCTGATTAAAAAAAATTTCTATATCACTAATTGGTTGATTAATCACCTATCATTTTACATTACAAGATGCATTTTTTAATGCCCTGAAACTTCTCCATAACCAACATTTATATCACTGTTTGGGAAATCAATCGCAAAAACGGCGAACTAAAACACAGTGGAATGGAAATATTTAGCATTAGAGGCATTTTTATACAAATGCTTAATTTCCCATCACATGTAAAAACGTCAACATCAAGGATTTTTTTCATGTAAATTTCAGACATGATTGCATGACGGTGCTTCCCACATAGACAGGAGATCCAAAACCGAGTACTGTGGAAAGTGCGGTCTGCCGGTTTCCTTTGCTGATCCGTCCGCTGCAATCGAATGCAAAACCCGTCAGCTGAAAATCATACAAACATATATTATATTTGAAATCGCCACCTGCTGCCTTGCGACTTGCCGCAGCTCTGCTTGCTGCTGATTGATCCACTTTACAGTAAATCATCCTTTTGCAACAGGGATCAATTTGTATTGAATTTGATACTTAGATAAGAAGTATGGAATGTATTTATATTCAATACAATCATTCTCTGGGAAATTCTAGGGGGCTTCAAGCTTTCTAAAGGGGCTGAAGCCCCCCCCTAGAATTTCCCCCCGTAGTTGCGCTCATGATTCTTAATAATTATTTTCAAGCTTCTATC
Source organism: Wyeomyia smithii (assembly GCF_029784165.1). Taxonomy (NCBI): domain Eukaryota; kingdom Metazoa; phylum Arthropoda; class Insecta; order Diptera; family Culicidae; genus Wyeomyia; species Wyeomyia smithii. The sequence goes on along the minus strand of NC_073695.1, from coordinate 240,055,266 downwards.
AGCATATTTTGACTTGCTATTGTATCATCTGTTATTTTGTTCTTTTTTTGTTTTATTCAGTTCTTTGCCATAGTTTTTTACCTGAATAAATTACTGTATACTAACTGCATACATCCATGTTTGAGATTCGTTAATATTCGGTTAAATTCTCTTTTTTTTCATTACCCATCCGGACTTGGCCTGCTTCGGTAATTAATTTTGTCTTCGATGTTGTTAGACCCCAGTATGTACCGGACCTAGATTTCTTTGACGTGATTTTCTTGGCGTGGGCTTGTATTGTTCTGATGAGTCATTGAGAATTTTTTTTCGACTTCCGTTTTACACTACGTGGTACAAAAACAATGTCATCTGTTAGTTACCAGAATATATTATTATTAATCTATCTTTTTTTTCAGCTCTAACAAGTTATTAAAAATTTGTGTTTTTGAACACATTTATGCGAAACGCTCTCCCCCAGTGCGCAGGATGACTTTTTTTTCCCAACATTTTCAGCAATCATATACAGAAGACAATGAAATATGTTTATCTCATCTCAGTTATTCGTTGAAAAACGCTAAAATACTGTTCGACAAAGCGTACCTACACCTGGTCCATTGCTTCTGTTTTTATTTACTTATTATATAGGTAAATGTTTCCCCTCATGTGGATGACTTTTGACG